>NC_053390.1:830273347-830573347 GCF_905171765.1 Bufo bufo
TAACTTTTGCCACAATTACACAACAAAAATGTTTTTATTTTGACAATAATACACGACAAAAAGGGCTTTAGAACATATAACTGCACCATTGAACAGCAAATATATTTTTATTTTGCCACTATTACACGACAAAAAGGGCTTTAGAACATATAACTGAACCGCTGAACGGCAAATATGCTTATATTTTTACACTAATACATGATAAAAAGTGCTTTAGAACAAATAACTGCACCGCTGAACGGCAAATATATTTTACTTTTGCCAGTAATACATGACAAAAGGGCTTTAGAACATCTAACTACACAGCTGAACGGTAAATATATTTTACTTTTGCCACTAATGCACGACAAAAATGGTTTTAAAATATATAACTACCACGCTGAACGGCAAATATATTTTTATTTTGCAACTAATGCACAAAAAAATGGTTTTAGAACATATAACTGCAACACTGAACGGTAAATATATTTTACTTTTTCCACTAATGCATGACAAAAATGGCTTTAGAACAAATAACTGCACCGCTGAACGGCAAATATATTTTTATTTTGACACTAATACATGACAAAAAGTGCTTTAGAACATACAAATGTGCCGCTAAATATTAAAAATATTGTTCTTTTGCCACTAATGCGCAACAAAATGTGATTTAGAACATATAACTGCACCGTTGAACGGCAAATATTTTTAATAAATTTTCCACTAATACTTGACAAAAAGGGCATTAGAACATATAACTGCACCGCTGAACGCAAATATATTTTAGTTTTGCAACTAATGCACAACAAAAAGGGCTTTAGAACATTTAATTTCAACACTCAATGGTAAATATATTTTACTTTTGCCACTAATGCACGACAAAAATGGCTTTAGAACATATAACTGCACCGCTGAACGACAAATGTATTTTTCTTTTGACACTAATACACAACAAAAAGGGCATTAGAACATATAACTGCACCAGTGAATGGCAAATATATTTATCTTTTGCTACTAATACACAACAAAAAGGGCTTTAGAACATATAACTGTAACATGAACGTCAAATATATTTTTATTTTGCTACTAGTACACAAAAAATATGTATTTAGAACAAATAACTGCACTGCGAACGGCAAATATATTTTTATTTTGACACTAATTTCACGACAAAAAGGGCTTTAGAACATATAACTGCACCACTGAACGGCAAATATATTTTACTTTTGCCACAGATACACGACAAAAATGGCTTTAGAACAAAAAGCTGCACCGCCGAACAGCAAATATATTTTTATTTTGACACTAATACATGACAAAAAGGGCTTTAGAACATATAACTGCAACACTGAATGTTAAATATATTTTACTTTTGCCACTAATGCACGACAAAAATGTCTTTAGAACAAATAACTATACCGCTGAACGGCAAATATATTTTTATTTTGACACTAATAAGCGACAAAAAGGTCTTTAGAACATCTAACTACTTAGCTGAACGGTAAATATATTTGACTTTTGCCACTAATGCACGACAAAAAGGGCTTTAGAACATATAACTGCACCGCTGTCTGGCAAATATATTTTACTTTTGCAACTAATACACGCCAAAAAGCACTTTAAAACATATAACTGTGCCCCTAATCGGAAAACATATTTTACTTTTGCCACTAATGCACAACAAAATGGGCTTTAGAACATATAACTGCACCATTGAACGGCAAATATATTTTACTTTTGCCACTAATGCACGACAAAAATGGCTTTAGAACAAATAACTGCACCGCTGAACGGCAAATATATATTTATTTTGACACTAATACACAACAAAAATGGCTTTAGAACATCTAACTACACAGCTGAATGGTAAATATATTTTACTTTTGCCAATAATTCACAACAAAAATTGCTTTAAAATAAATAACTGCACCGCTGAACGGCAAATATATTTTTATTTTGACACTACAAAAAGGGCTTTAGAACTTATAACTGCACCACTAAAAGGCAAATATATTTTACTTTTGCCACTAATGCACGACAAAAATGGCTTTAGAACAAATAACTGCACCTCTGAACAGCAAATATATTTTTATTTTGACATCAATACACGACAAAAATGGCTTTAGAACATATAACTGCACCACTGAACGGCAAATATATTTTACTTTTGCCACTAATACACAACAAAAATGGCTTTAGAACAAATAGCTGCACCGCTGAATGGCAAATATATTTTTTATTTTGACACTAATCACGACAAAAAGGGCTTTAGAACATATAACTGCAACACTGAACTTTAAATATATTTTACTTTTGCCACTAAAATACAACAAAAAGGGCTTTAGAACTTATAACTGCACCACTGAACGGCAAATATATTTTTATTTTGACACTAATACGCGACTAAAAGGGGTTTAGAACATCTAACTACTTAGCTGAACGGTAAATATATTTTGCTCTTGCCACTAATGCACGATATAAAGGGCTTTAGAACATATAACTGCACCTCTGTCTGGCAAATATATTTCACTTTTGCAACTAATAAACGCCAAAAAGCGCTTTAAAACATATAACTGTGCCCCTAGTCGGAAAACATATTAAACTTTTGATACTAATGCATGAAAAAATAGATTTAGATCAAATAACTGCACCACTGAACGGCAAATATATTTTTATTTTGACAATAATACACGACAAAAAGGGCTTTAGAACATATAACTGCACCATTGAACAGCAAATATATTTTTATTTTGCCACTATTACACGACAAAAAGGGCTTTAGAACATATAACTGAACCGCTGAACGGCAAATATGCTTATATTTTTACACTAAAACATGATAAAAAGTGCTTTAGAACAAATAACTGCACCGCTGAACGGCAAATATATTTTACTTTTGCCAGTAATACATGACAAAAGGGCTTTAGAACATCTAACTACACAGCTGAACGGTAAATATATTTTACTTTTGCCACTAATGCACGACAAAAATGGTTTTAAAATATATAACTACCACGCTGAACGGCAAATATATTTTTATTTTGCAACTAATGCACAAAAAAATGGTTTTAGAACATATAACTGCAACACTGAACGGTAAATATATTTAACTTTTTCCACTAATGCACGACAAAAATGGCTTTAGAACAAATAACTGCACCGCTGAACGGCAAATATATTTTTATTTTGACACTAATACATGACAAAAAGTGCTTTAGAACATACAACTGTGCCGCTAAATAGTAAAAATATTGTTCTTTTGCCACTAATGCGCAACAAAATGTGATTTAGAACATATAACTGCACCGTTGCACGGCAAATATATTTTTATTTTGACACTAATACACATCAAAAAGTGCTTTAAAACATATATCTGCACCGCAAACTGCAAATATATTTTGATTTTGACACTAATACACGACAAAAAAAGCTTTAGAACATAAAACTGCACCATTGAACGGCAAATATATTTTTATTTAGCCACTATTACATGACGAAAATGTCTTTAGCACAAATAACTGCACCGCTGAATGGCAAATATATTTTTATTTTTACACTAATACACGAGAAAAAGTGCTTTACAACATACAACTGTGCTGCTAAATAGTAAAAATATTTTACTTTTGCCACTAATGCACGACTAAATGTGCTTTAGAACATATAACTGCACAGCTGAACGGAAAATATTTTTTTATTTTTATCCACTAATACACGACAAAAAGGGCATTAGAACATAAAACTGCACTGCTTAACGGCAAATATATTTTACTTTTGCCACTAATGCACGACAAAAAGGGCATAAGAACATATAACTGCACCGCTGAAAGGCAAATATATTTTACTTTTGCAACTAATGCAGGACAAAATGGGCTTTAAAACATATAACTTCAACACTGAATGGTAAATATATTTTGCTTTTGCCACTAATGCACGACAAAAATGCCTTTAGAACATATAACTGCACCGCTGAACTGCAAATGTATTTTTATTTTGACACTAATACATGACAAAAAGGGCTTTAGAACATATAACTGTACTGCGAACGTGAAATATATTTTTATTTTGCCACTAGTACACAAAAAATATGTATTTAGAACATATAACTGCACCACTGAATGGCAAATATATTTAACTTTTGCAACTAATACATGCCAAAAAGCGCTTTAGAACATATAACTGTGCCCCTAATCGGCAAATATATTTTTCTTTTGCTACTAATGCACGACAAAAATGGCTTTAGAACAAATAACTGCTCCGCTGAACGGCAAAAATATTTTTATTTTGCGAATAATGCACGAAAAAAAGGACTTTAGAACATATAACTGCAACACTGAACGGTAAATATATTTAACTTTTGCCACAATTACACAACAAAAATGTTTTTATTTTGACAATAATACACGACAAAAAGGGCTTTAGAACATATAACTGCACCATTGAACAGCAAATATATTTTTATTTTGCCACTATTACACGACAAAAAGGGCTTTAGAACATATAACTGAACCGCTGAACGGCAAATATGCTTATATTTTTACACTAATACATGATAAAAAGTGCTTTAGAACAAATAACTGCACCGCTGAACGGCAAATATATTTTACTTTTGCCAGTAATACATGACAAAAGGGCTTTAGAACATCTAACTACACAGCTGAACGGTAAATATATTTTACTTTTGCCACTAATGCACGACAAAAATGGTTTTAAAATATATAACTACCACGCTGAACGGCAAATATATTTTTATTTTGCAACTAATGCACAAAAAAATGGTTTTAGAACATATAACTGCAACACTGAACGGTAAATATATTTTACTTTTTCCACTAATGCACGACAAAAATGGCTTTAGAACAAATAACTGCACCGCTGAACGGCAAATATATTTTTATTTTGACACTAATACATGACAAAAAGTGCTTTAGAACATACAAATGTGCCGCTAAATATTAAAAATATTGTTCTTTTGCCACTAATGCGGAACAAAATGTGATTTAGAACATATAACTGCACCGTTGAACGGCAAATATTTTTAATAAATTTTCCACTAATACTTGACAAAAAGGGCATTAGAACATATAACTGCACCGCTGAACGCAAATATATTTTAGTTTTGCAACTAATGCACAACAAAAAGGGCTTTAGAACATTTAATTTCAACACTCAATGGTAAATATATTTTACTTTTGCCACTAATGCACGACAAAAATGGCTTTAGAACATATAACTGCACCGCTGAACGACAAATGTATTTTTCTTTTGACACTAATACACAACAAAAAGGGCATTAGAACATATAACTGCACCAGTGAATGGCAAATATATTTATCTTTTGCTACTAATACACAACAAAAAGGGCTTTAGAACATATAACTGTAACATGAACGTCAAATATATTTTTATTTTGCTACTAGTACACAAAAAATATGTATTTAGAACAAATAACTGCACCGCGAACGGCAAATATATTTTTATTTTGACACTAATTTCACGACAAAAAGGGCTTTAGAACATATAACTGCACCACTGAACGGCAAATATATTTTACTTTTGCCACAGATACACGACAAAAATGGCTTTAGAACAAAAAGCTGCACCGCCGAACAGCAAATATATTTTTATTTTGACACTAATACATGACAAAAAGGGCTTTAGAACATATAACTGCAACACTGAATGTTAAATATATTTTACTTTTGCCACTAATGCACGACAAAAATGTCTTTAGAACAAATAACTATACCGCTGAACGGCAAATATATTTTTATTTTTACACTAATAAGCGACAAAAATGGCTTTAGAACATCTAACTACTTAGCTGAACGGTAAATATATTTTACTCTTGCCACTAATGTACGACAAAAAGGGCTTTAGAACATATAACTGCACCGCTGTCTGGCAAATATATTTTACTTTTGCAACTAATACACGCCAAAAAGCGCTTAAGAACATATAACTGTGCCCCTAATCGGAAAAAATATTTTACTTTTGCCACTAATGCACAACAAAATGGGCTTTAGAACATATAACTGCACCATTGAACGGCAAATATATTTTACTTTTGCCACTAATGCACGACAAAAATGGCTTTAGAACAAATAACTGCACCGCTGAACGGCAAATATATATTTATTTTGACACTAATACACAACAAAAATGGCTTTAGAACATCTAACTACACAGCTGAATGGTAAATATATTTTACTTTTGCCAATAATTCACAACAAAAATTGCTTTAAAATAAATAACTGCACCGCTGAACGGCAAATATATTTTTATTTTGACACTACAAAAAGGGCTTTAGAACTTATAACTGCACCACTAAAAGGCAAATATATTTTACTTTTGCCACTAATGCACGACAAAAATGGCTTTAGAACAAATAACTGCACCTCTGAACAGCAAATATATTTTTATTTTGACATTAATACACGACAAAAATGGCTTTAGAACATATAACTGCACCACTGAACGGCAAATATATTTTACTTTTGCCACTAATACACAACAAAAATGGCTTTAGAACAAATAGCTGCACCGCTGAATGGCAAATATATTTTTTATTTTGACACTAATCACGACAAAAAGGGCTTTAGAACATATAACTGCAACACTGAACTTTAAATATATTTTACTTTTGCCACTAAAATACAACAAAAAGGGCTTTAGAACTTATAACTGCACCACTGAACGGCAAATATATTTTTATTTTGACACTAATACGCGACAAAAAGGTCTTTAGAACATCTAACTACTTAGCTGAACGGTAAATATATTTTGCTCTTGCCACTAATGCACGACAAAAATGGCTTTAGAACATATAACTGCACCGCTGTCTGGCAAATATATTTAACTTTTGCAACTAATACATGCCAAAAAACGCTTTAAAACATATAACTGTGCCCCTAATTGAAAAACATATTTAACTTTTGGTACTAATGCATGAAAAAATGGCGTTAGATCAAATAACTGCACAGCTGAACGGCAAATATATTTTTATTTTGACACTAATACACGACAAAAAAAGCTTTAGAACATATAACTGCACCATTGAACGGCAAATATATTTTTATTTTGCCACTATTACACAACAAAAAGGGCTTTAGAACATATAACTGAACCGCTGAACGGCAAATATGCTTATATTTTTACACTAAAACATGATAAAAAGTGCTTTAGAACAAATAACTGCACCGCTGAACGGCAAATATATTTTACTTTTGCCAGTAATACATGACAAAAGGGCTTTAGAACATCTAACTACACAGCTGAACGGTAAATATATTTTACTTTTGCCACTAATGCACGACAAAAATGGTTTTAAAATATATAACTACCACGCTGAACGGCAAATATATTTTTATTTTGCAACTAATGCACAAAAAAATGGTTTTAGAACATATAACTGCAACACTGAACGGTAAATATATTTTACTTTTTCCACTAATGCACGACAAAAATGGCTTTAGAACAAATAACTGCACCGCTGAACGGCAAATATATTTTTATTTTGACACTAATACATGACAAAAAGTGCTTTAGAACATACAACTGTGCCGCTAAATAGTAAAAATATTGTTCTTTTGCCACTAATGCGCAACAAAATGTGATTTAGAACATATAACTGCACCGTTGCACGGCAAATATATTTTTATTTTGACACTAATACACATCAAAAAGTGCTTTAAAACATATATCTGCACCGCGAACTGCAAATATATTTTGATTTTGACACTAATACACGACAAAAAAAGCTTTAGAACATAAAACTGCACCATTGAACGGCAAATATATTTTTATTTTGCCACTATTACATGACAAAAATGTCTTTAGCACAAATAACTGCACCGCTGAATGGCAAATATATTTTTATTTTGACATTAATACACGAGAAAAAGTGCTTTACAACATACAACTGTGCTGCTAAATAGTAAAAATATTTTACTTTTGCCACTAATGCACGACTAAATGTGCTTTAGAACATATAACTGCACAGCTGAACGGAAAATATTTTTTTATTTTTATCCACTAATACACGACAAAAAGGGCATTAGAACATAAAACTGCACTGCTTAACGGCAAATATATTTTACTTTTGCCACTAATGCACGACAAAAAGGGCATAAGAACATATAACTGCACCGCTGAAAGGCAAATATATTTTACTTTTGCAACTAATGCAGGACAAAATGGGCTTTAAAACATATAACTTCAACACTGAATGGTAAATATATTTTGCTTTTGCCACTAATGCACGACAAAAATGCCTTTAGAACATATAACTGCACCGCTGAACTGCAAATGTATTTTTATTTTGACACTAATACATGACAAAAAGCGCTTTAGAACATATAACTGTACTGCGAACGTGAAATATATTTTTTTTTTGCCACTAGTACACAAAAAATATGTATTTAGAACATATAACTGCACCACTGAATGGCAAATATATTTAACTTTTGCAACTAATACATGTCAAAAAGCGCTTTAGAACATATAACTGTGCCCCTAATCGGCAAATATATTTTTCTTTTGCTACTAATGCACGACAAAAATGGCTTTAGAACAAATAACTGCTCCGCTGAACGGCAAAAATATTTTTATTTTGCGAATAATGCACGAAAAAAAGGACTTTAGAACATATAACTGCAACACTGAACGGTAAATATATTTAACTTTTGCCACAATTACACAACAAAAATGTTTTTATTTTGACAATAATACACGACAAAAAGGGCTTTAGAACATATAACTGCACCATTGAACAGCAAATATATTTTTATTTTGCCACTATTACACGACAAAAAGGGCTTTAGAACATATAACTGAACCGCTGAACGGCAAATATGCTTATATTTTTACACTAATACATGATAAAAAGTGCTTTAGAACAAATAACTGCACCGCTGAACGGCAAATATATTTTACTTTTGCCAGTAATACATGACAAAAGGGCTTTAGAACATCTAACTACACAGCTGAACGGTAAATATATTTTACTTTTGCCACTAATGCACGACAAAAATGGTTTTAAAATATATAACTACCACGCTGAACGGCAAATATATTTTTATTTTGCAACTAATGCACAAAAAAATGGTTTTAGAACATATAACTGCAACACTGAACGGTAAATATATTTTACTTTTTCCACTAATGCACGACAAAAATGGCTTTAGAACAAATAACTGCACCGCTGAACGGCAAATATATTTTTATTTTGACACTAATACATGACAAAAAGTGCTTTAGAACATACAAATGTGCCGCTAAATATTAAAAATATTGTTCTTTTGCCACTAATGCGCAACAAAATGTGATTTAGAACATATAACTGCACCGTTGAACGGCAAATATTTTTAATAAATTTTCCACTAATACTTGACAAAAAGGGCATTAGAACATATAACTGCACCGCTGAACGCAAATATATTTTAGTTTTGCAACTAATGCACAACAAAAAGGGCTTTAGAACATTTAATTTCAACACTCAATGGTAAATATATTTTACTTTTGCCACTAATGCACGACAAAAATGGCTTTAGAACATATAACTGCACCGCTGAACGACAAATGTATTTTTCTTTTGACACTAATACACAACAAAAAGGGCATTAGAACATATAACTGCACCAGTGAATGGCAAATATATTTATCTTTTGCTACTAATACACAACAAAAAGGGCTTTAGAACATATAACTGTAACATGAACGTCAAATATATTTTTATTTTGCTACTAGTACACAAAAAATATGTATTTAGAACAAATAACTGCACCGCGAACGGCAAATATATTTTTATTTTGACACTAATTTCACGACAAAAAGGGCTTTAGAACATATAACTGCACCGCTAAATGGCAAATATATTTTACTTTTGCAACTAATACATGCCAAAAAGCGCTTTAGAACATATAACTGTGCCCCTAATCAGCAAACATATTTTTCTTTTGCTACTAATGCACAACAAAAATGACTTTAGTACAAATAACTGCACCGCTGAACGGCAAAAATATTTTTATTTTGCAAATTAATGCACGAAAAAAAGGGCTTTAGAACACATAACTGCAACACGGAAGGGTAAATATAATTTACTTTTGCCACTAATGCACAACAAAAATGGTCTTAAAATACATAACTACCACGCTGAACGGCAAATATATTTTTATTTTGACACTAATACATGACAAAAGGGGATTTAGAACATATAACTGCACCATTGAACGGCAAATATATATTTTTTTTGCAACTATTACACAACAAAAATTTCTTTACCACAAATAACTGCACCGCTGAACGGCAAATATATTTTACTTTTGCCACTAATACACGACAAAAACGCTTTAGAACATCTAACTACACAGCTGATCTTTAAATATATTTTACTTTTGCCACTAATGCACGACAAAAATGGCTTTAACCCCTTAATTTTCACCTTAAGGACCAGGCCATTTTTTGCAAATCTGACCAGTGTCACTTTATATGGTGATAACTTTAAAACGCCTTGATTTATCCAAGCCATTCTGAGGTGTTTTTTTTTTCTGTCACATATTGTACTTCATGACACTGGTAAAATTCATTTTTATTTATCAAAAAATACCAAATTTACCCAAAATTTGGAAAAAGTTTCAATTTCTCTACTTTTCTAATACATAGTAATACCTCCAAAAATAGTTATTACTTTACATTCCCTATATGTCTACTTCATGTTTGGATCATTTTGGGAATGCCATTTTATTTTTTTGGGGACGTTACAAGTCTTAGAAGTTTAAAAGCAAATCTTGAAATTTTTCAGAAATGTTTAAAAACCTACTTTTTTAAGGACCAGTTCAGGTCCGAAGTCACTTTGTGAGGCTTACATAATAGAAACCACCCAAATTCAAAACTGATTTTACAAACGTCGTTAACTCTTTAGGTGTTCCACAAGAGTTAATGGCAAATGGAGATAAAATTTCAGAATTGCGATTTTTTGGCAAATTTTCCATTTTAATCCATTTTTTCCAGTAACAAAGCAAGGGTTAACAGCCAAACAAAACTCAATATTTATTGCCCTGATTCTGTAGTTTGCAGAAACACACCATATGTAGTCGTAAATTACGGGCACATGGTAGGGCGTAGAGGGAAAGGAGCGCCGTGTGGTTTTTGGAAGGCAGATTTTGCTGGACTGGTTTATTTACACCATGTCCCATTTGAAGCCCCCTGATGCACCCCTAGAGTAGAAACTCCATAAAATTGACCCCATCTAAAAAACTACACCCCTCAAGGTATTCAAAGCAATAAATATTATGTTTTGTTTGGCTGTTAAGCCTTGATTTGTTACGGGAAAAAATTGATTAAAATGGAAAATTTGACAAAAAATAGCTGTTTTGGCACCGTTTTTAGTTTTTATTATTTACAACGTTCATCTGACAGGTTTTATAGGGCAGGTTCTTACGGACGCGGCGATACCTATTATGTATACCTTTTATTTATTTATTTATTTAGGTTTTACACAATAATATCATTTTTGAAACAAAAAAAAATGTTTTAGTGTCTCCATCGTCTGAGAGCCATATATTATTTTTTTTTGCGATTGTCTTATGTAGGGTATCATTTTTTGCGAGATGAGGTGATGGTTAAATTGGCACCATGGTGGGGGGCATATGCCTTTTTGATTGCTTGGTGTTGCACTTTTAGTGACATAAGGTGACAAATCAAATGGTGTTTTAGCACAGTTTTTATTTTATTTTTTTGACAGTATTAACCTGAGAGGTTATGTCATATGATATTTTAAAAAGATGGTCATTACGGACGTGGCGATACCTAATATGTATACTTTCTTAATTTTTTTTAAGTTTTACACAATAATATCATTTTTGAAACAAAAAAAAATCATGTTTTAGTGTCTCCATAGTCTGAGAGTCATATTTTTTTCAGTTTTTGGGCCATTCTCTAAGGTAGAGTATCATTTTTGTGGGATGAGATGACGGTTAGATTGGCACTATTTTGGGGGACATACGACTTTTTGATTGCTTGCTATTACAATTGATGTGATGTAAGGTGACAAAAAATGGCTTTTTTTTTTTTTTTTCGGTGTTCACCTCAGGGTTTAGGTCATGTGGTATTTTTATAGAGCAGGTTCTTACGGACGTGGAGATACTTAAAATGTCAACTTTTTTTTTTACGTTTAACAAAAAAAAGCATTTTTGAAACAAAAAAATCATGTTTTAGTCTGAGAGCCATAGTATTTTTTTATTTTTTAGGCCATTGTCTTATATAGGGGCTATTTTTTTGCGGGATGAGGTGACGATTAGATTGGTACTATTTTGGCGCACATACAGTACAACTTTTTTGATCACTTTTATTACCTTTTTTGGGAAGTAAGGTGGGCAAAATTTCAATTTTGTCATAGTTTTTTTTTTATTTTTTTTTATGGCGTTCACCGCGCAGGAAAAGTAACATGACCATTTTATATATCAGGTAGTTACAGATGCGGTGATATCAAACATGTGTAGGGAATTTTATTTTTTACATTTTTAATCAGTGATAAATGTTTTTTTGTTTTTTTTTTACTTTTTTTCACTTAAAAAAAAAAAAATTGACCCAGACCCACTTGGTTCTTGAAGATCCAGTGGGTCTGATGTCTGTATAATACAATACAGTACACTATATAGTGTACTGTACTGTATTTTCACTTTACTTAGTCTGATCAGACTTCTGCCTTTAGCAGAATCCTGATCAGCACCATGGACAGCCGGAAGCCTGTGAAGGTGTCTGGTTGCCATGGTAACCATCACTCGCTGCCACAACAGAGCAAGAATCGGTGGCTGAAAAGGCACAGCAGCCCCCGATGGGAGAGGGAGGGAGCTCTCTCCCTGTTAACTCCTTCCATACAGTAGTCCATACGGACCGCAGCATGGAAGGGGTTAAACGGCTGACATCTGTGAGATGATGACAGTCGTTTCAAGCAGAGTGTCAGCAATGTGCTGACACTATGCTTTACAAGCTCCTGAGAGAGGGGGCGGCCGGATAATCGCGTGCCTGCCAGACCCCCCTAGCACCGCACGCACTGCCCACACCTCCCCCCGCACAGCCCGCCGACACATCACATAGAGGGATGCAGGGGAGGGTTAAACAGAAAAAAATAAACATTTAGAAGTTTCTGATCCCTGCGGTCAGTGACTGCGGGGATCAGAAACTTCCGAAAGCGCTGCAAAACGCAGGTCTGAATTGACCCGCGGTTTTCAGCGATCGCCAACACGAGGGGGTCACAGGACCCCCCTCGGCATTGACCCGGGGTGCATGCTGATTTCAGCAAGCACCCAGTTCCGATCACCGCCCGCCGTGTGTCCTAAAGTACCGGGACATCAGGGCGTACCTTTATGCCCTGTGTCCGTAACAGGAAGGGGCCGTCTTTAACAAGGGGCAAAAGGGGCAGCTTCCCCATGGCCCAGTTGCTCCTGGGGGGCCCAAGGCAGCTGCCTCTTGAGCCCTGCTAGCCACTGCCCCGGGTGTCAGGCTGTCAGCTACACAGGGGGTGCTGCCATGCCATGCCTGCCGGCACTCCAGGCAGCGTACTGTGAGAGCTGTGATTCTCTAGGACCTTAGATGACATCATCACCATGTGACCAGTAACCTAGCAATATTACTGGTCACATGGCTATGAGGTCATCAAGGTCCTACCAGGAGTGTGGCTATAGAAGTTTGCCTTAACTGTGGAGCTTTTTTTGTGAAGATTACATCAGAAAAAGGTGGCAGGGGCTGTTATGCTAATATACTGTAAACTACTGTATAGTGGGGTGCTGTGTAGTGTGGGGGCCTGTATAGTGTGGGGGCCTGTATACTGTGGGGGCCTGTATACTGTGGGTGCTGTATATTGTGGAGTGCTATACTGCTGTACTGTATACTGTGGGGGGCTGTATACTGTGGGGGGCTGTATACTGTATACTGTGGGTGCTGTACATTGTGGAGTGCTATACTGCTGTACTGTATAGTGTGGGGGGCTGTATACTGTATACTGTGGGTGCTGTATATTGTGGAGTGCTATACTGCTGTACTGTATACTATGGGGGGCTGTATACTGTATACTGTGGGTGCTGTATATTGTGGAGTGCTATACTGCTATACTGTATAGTTTGGGGGGCTGTATAGTGTGGGGTGCTGTATCGTGTATAGTTTGGGGTGCTGTATACGGTGAGGTGCTATACTGCTCTACTGTATACTGTGAGGTGTTGTATACTGTGGGCTGCTATACTGCTCTACTATATACTGTGGGGTACTGTATAGTGTGGGGTGCTATACTGCATACTGTGTGGTGCTGTATACTATAGGGTGCTATACTGCATACTGTGGGTTGCTGTATACTATAGGGTGCTATACTGCATACTGTGGGGTGCTGGGGTGCACTATAACACTAGGGTGAGCCGAGCCCTGGTCTCCTTCCTGCAGAGCGGTGCCCACTTCCAGCCTGAGCACAGCTGCCCAGAGCACTGATCCTGAGCCGCTGGAGTCTTCAGAACTAAAAGTATTTACAGTCATTCACTGTACTCTACCAGATGTGTGGATATTTTGTGTGTGTGTTGTGGTGGAGGGTGTGATTGCCTACTAAGGTGTGGGAAGGCGGGATCCAGGGGGCCCAAGTAAATTTTTGCCCAGGGTCCAATCAATATTCAAGACGGCCCTGGTAACAGGTTAAAATATATAACTACAACGCTGAACGGCAAATATTTTTTTATTTTGCCAATAATACACGACAAAAAGGACTTTAGAACATATAACTGCACTGCTAAAATGGCAAATATATTTTACTCTTGCAACTAATACACACCAAAATGCGCTTTAGAACATATAACTGTGCCAATGAACGGCAAACATATTTTACTTTTGCTACTAATGCATGACAAAAATGGCATTAGAACATATAACTGCCCCGCTGAACAGCAAATATATTTAACTTTTACCACTAATACACAACAAAAAGTGCTTTAGAACGTATAACTGCACTGCTGAATGGCAAATATATTTTACTTTTGCCAATAATACATGTCAAATAGTGCTTTAGAACAAATAACTGCACCGCTGAATGGCAAATATATATATTTTTTGCCACTAATACACATCAAAAAGGGCTTTAGAATATATAAATACACAGCTGAACGGTAAATATATTTTACTTTTACCACTATTACACGACAAAAAAGGCTTTAGAACATATAACTAGAGATGCCCTGAACTATCCGCTGGCGAACAGTTCCCGGCGAAAATAGCTTGTTTGCCGCGGCGGGCGAACATATGCGATGTTCGATCCGTCCCCTATTCGTCATCATTGTGTAAACTTTGACCCTGTACCTCACAGTCAGCAGACACATTCCAGCCAATCAGCATCATACCCTCCCTCCCAGACCCTCCCACCTCCTGGACAGCATCCATTTTAGATTCATTCGGAAGCTGCATTCTTAGTGAGAGGAGGGCAGTGTAGCTGCTGCTGATTTAATAGCTAGGCTACTGTATTCAGTGTCCACTACAGTCCTGAAAGACAGGGGCTAGATAGGGCTAGAACATCAGTCTGCTTTTTTTTTCTGTGTAATCTAATTGCAGTTTCCTGCCAGCAAGTGTGTCAGGCTCACAGTGTATACTGTGCCACTTGCCCAGTGCCACCACTCATATCTGTTGTCACAGTAGCTTGCATTAAAAAAAAAAGATATATTTTTTGACTGTAATATAATAGCAGTCAGTTGCCTGCACGCGCGTGTGTGTTTCGTGCCCTGCTGCAAGTGCATAGTGTCACCAGCGCAACTCATATCTGGTGTCACAGTGGATTACATTTAAAAAAAACAAACAATTTTGACAGTGAATAAATAGCAGTCAGTTGCCTGCACGTGTTTGTGTGTTTAAGGCCCTGCTGCAAGTGCATAGTGTCACCAGCACAACTCATATATGGTGTCACAGTAGATTACATTTAAAGAAAAACAACAATTTTGACTGTGAATAAATAGCAGTCAGTTGCGTGCATGCGTGCGTGTGTTTCGTGCCCTGCTGCAAGTGCATAGTGTCACCAGCGCAACTCATATCTGGTGTCACAGTAGATTACATTTAAAAAACAAAACAATTTTGACAGTGAATAAATAGCAGTCAGTTGCCTGCACGTGTTTGTGTGTTTCGTGCCCTGCTGCAAGTGCATAGTGTCACCAGCGCAACTCATATCTGGTGACACAGTAGATTACATTTAAAAAAATAATAATGTTTTGACTGTGAATAAATAGAAGTCAGTTGCCTGCACGCGTGTGAGTGTTTTGTGCCCTGCTGCAAGTGCATAGTGTCACCAGCGCAACTCATATCTGGTATCACAGTAGATTACATTAAAAAAAAACTATTTTGACTGTGAATAAATAGCAGTCAGTTGCCTGCACGTGTTTGTGTGTTTAAGGCCCTGCTTCAAGTGCATAGTGTCACCAGCGCAACTCATATCTGGTGTCACAGTAGATTACATAAAAGAAATATATATATTTTGACTGAATAAATAGCAGTCAGTTGTCTGCACGTGTTTGTGTGTTTAAGGCCCTGCTGCAAGTGCATAGTGTCCCCAGCGCAATTCATATCTGGCGTCACAGTAGCTTGCACGCATAGTACAACTAAACTAATCTAAAAAAAATGACAGGCAGAGGCAGGCCACCCCGCAGGGGCCGTTGTGGTCGTGGTGCTGTGATTCCCTTTGGCCCTAGAATAATGCCCAGTGTTCAGAGGCCACGTACCCTGAACTCGAAAAGTTCTGAGGACATAGTTGACTGGCAAACACAGGACACCCAATCATCTACAGCTTCCGCTCGGAACCTTTACGCACCATCCTCCTCCAGCTCAGCTTCCGTCACCTCTCAAGTTACCACTCGCCCGCCTGCCGCCACCACCAACACTAGAACCACAGCCGCTTCACTTGATCTGTCAGAGGAGTTATTTACACATCAGTTGGAAGAAATGAGTGATGCACAACCATTATTGCCAGAGGATGTAGATAACAGGGCTATGTCTCAGTCAGGCAGCATTACACACATGGACGTACAGTGTGATGATGATGATGTTGTACCCACTGCTGCTTCCTTTGCTGAATTGTCAGATACAAGTGAAGCGGTTGATGATGACGATGTGTCCGTGGATGTCACGTGGGTGCCCGCTCGAAGAGAAGAAGAACAGGGGGAAAGTTCAGATGGGGAGACAGAGAGGAGGAGGAGACGAGTTGGAAGCAGGGGGAGGTCGTCGCAAGGAGCTAGTGGCACAGTCAGACAGCATACATCGGCACGCCAATCGACGCATGCTGTTGCCACCACCAGAATGACGTCATTGCAGAGATCAGCAGTGTGGCATTTTTTTTGTGTGTCTGCCTCTGACACCAGCGATGCCATTAGCAACCTGTGCCAAAAGAAACTGCGTCGTGGGAAGTCCAACTCCCACCTAGGTACAACTGCTTTGCGAAGGCACATGATCTCAAATCACAAAAGCCTATGGGATCTACACATGAGTACAAGCAGCACACAAACTCAAAGCCGCCATCCTCCTCCTGGTCCAGCATCTTCAGCCACGTCAACCACTGCTGTCCTCCTTGCCCCCTCTCAACCATCCGCCACTCCGTCTCTCGCCTTGAGCAGTTCCTGCTCATCTGCCCACAGTCAGGTGTCTGTCAAGGACATGTTTGAGCATAAGAAGCCAATGTCACAAAGTCACCCCCTTGCCCGGCGTCTGACAGCTGGCTTGTCGGAACTCTTAGCCCGCCAGCTTTTACCATACAAGCTGGTGGAGTCTGAGGCCTTCCAAAAATTTGTAGCTATTGGGACACCGCAGTGGAAGGTACCCGGCCAAAATTTCTTTGCACAAATGGCAATCCCCAACCTGTACTCGATTGTGCAAAAGGAAGTAATGGCATGTCTGGCACACAGTGTTGGGGCAAGGGTCCATCTGACCACTGATACCTGGTCTGCAAAGCACGGTCAGGGCAGGTATATCACCTACACTGTGCATTGGGTAAACGTGCTGACGGCTGCCAAGCATGTAATGCGTGGCTCTGCAGAGGAGTTGGTGACACCGCCACGACTTGCAGGCAGGCCTGCTGCCACCTCCTCTACTCCTCCTACTTCATCCTCTTCCATAACCTCCTCGGCTGAGTCCTCTTCTGCTGCTGCTTCTTGCTCCACATCAACGGCACCCCCCCCAGCTCCCCAGGGGCTATTCCACATCCTAGATACGACAGTGTCACGCCGTCTTGGGGTTGACTTGCCTGAAAGCAGAGAGTCACACCGGACCAACACTCCTGTCCGCCCTGAACGCACAGGTGGATCAGTAGCTGACTCCGCACCAACCGGAGATTGGCAAAGTGATGTGTGACAACGGAAGCAATTTGTTGGCTGCATTGAATTTGGGCAAGTTGACACATGTGCAGTGCATGGCACATGTGTTGAATCTGATCGTACAACGCTTTGTGCATAAGTACCCAGGCTTACAGGACGTCCTCAAGCAGGCCAGGAAGGTGTGTGGCCATTTCAGGCATTCCTACACGGCCATGGCGCACTTTTCAGATATCCAGCGACGAAACAACATGCTAGTGAGGCGCTTGATTTGCGACAGGCCGACAGGTTGGAATTCAACACTTCTAATGTTTGACCGCCTGCTCCAACAAGATAAAGCCGTCAACGAGTATTTGTATGACCGGGGTTCTAGGACAGCCTCTGCGGAGCTGGGATTTTTTTTGCCACATTACTGGACGCTCATGCGCAGTGCCTGTAGACTCATGCGTCCTTTTGAGGAGGTGACAAACCTAGTCAGTCGCACCGAAGGCACCATCAGTGACATCATCCCCTTTGTTTTCTTCCTGGAGCGTGCCCTGCGAAGAGTTCTGGATCAGGCCATAGATGAGCGGGAAGAGGAAGAGTTGTGGTCACCATGACCACCAGAAACAGCCTTATCAGCATCGCTTGCTGGACCTGCGGCAACGCTGGAAGAGGAGTGTAAGGAAGAGGAGTCAGAGGAGGAATGTGGCTTTAAGGAGGAGGAGGAAGACCAACCACAGCAGGCATCCCAGGGTGCTCGTTGTCACCTATCTCGTACCCGTGGTGTTGTACGTGGCTGGGGGGAAGAACAGACTTTCAGTGAGATCATAGAGGACGAGGAACGGGACATGAGTAGCTCGGCATCCAACCTTGTGCAAATGGGGTCTTTCATGCTGTCGTGCCTGTTGAGGGACCCTCGTATAAAAAGGCTGAAGGAGAACGACCTGTACTGGGTGGCCACGCTACTAGACCCCCGGTATAAGCAGAAAGTGACTGAAATGTTACCGAATTACCGCAAGTTGGAAAGGAAGGATGCAGCAATTCCAAAATAAATTAAAAAGTATGCTTTACACAGCGTATAAGGGTGATGTCACAGCACAACGGGAATCTAACAGGGGAAGAGGTGAAAGTAATCCTCCTACCATGACCATGCCGGCAAGGACAGGACGCTTTACAGAAGTGATGTTGATGAAGGACATGCGGAGCTTTTTAACCACTTGCCATCTGGGCCATTTGCCTCCTTCCTGACCAGGCCTAATTTTGCAAAACTGACATATCTCACTTTATGTGGTAATAACTTTGGAACGCCTTTACTTATCCAAGTCATTCAGAGATTGTTTTCTCGTGACACATTGTACTTCATGATAGTCATAAATTTGAGTCAAAATATTTCACCTTTATTTATGAAAAAATCCCAAATTTACCAAAAATTTAGAAAAATTCTCAATTTTCTAAATTTCAATTTCTCTGCTTTTAAAACAGAAAGTGATACCTCATAAAATATTTATTACTTAACATTCCCCATATGTCTACTTTATGTTGGCATCATTTTGAAAATGTCATTTTATTTTTTTAGGACGTTAGAAGGCTTAGAAGTTTAGAAGCAATTCTTAAAATTTTTAAGAAAATTGCCAAAAGCCACTTTTTAAGGACCAGTTCAGGTCTGAAGTCACTTTGTGGGGCCTACATAGTGGATACCCCCATAATTGACCCCATTGTAGAAACTACACCCCTCAAGGTATTCAAAACCGATTTTACAAACTTTGTTAACCCTTTAGGCGTTCCACAAGAATTAAAGGAAAATGGAGATCAAATTTTTAAATTTCACTTTTTTGGCAGATTTTCCATTTTAATCAAATTTTTTCTTTAACACATCGATGGTTAACAGCCAAACAAAACTCAATATTTATTACCCAGATTCTGCGGTTTACAGAAACACCCCACATGTGGTCATAAACTGCTGTATGGGCACACGGCAGGGCGCAGAAGAAAAGGATCTCCACATGGTTTTTAGATGCCATGTCCCATTTGAAGCCCCCTAATCCACCCTTACAGTAGAAACTCCCAAGAAGTGATCCCATTTTGGAAACTAGGGGATAAGGTGCCAGTTTAATTGCTACTATTTTTGGATACATATGATTTTTTGATCATTCATTATAACACTTTATGGGGCAAGGTGACCAAAAAATTGGTTGTTTTAGCACAGTTTCTATTTATTTATTTTTACAGCGTTCACCTGAGGGGTTCAGTCAAGTTACATTTTTATAGAGCAGATTGTTACGGACGTGGCGATACCTAATATGTATACTTTTTCTTATTTATTAAAGTTTTACACAATAATAGCATTTTTGAAACAAAAAAATTATGTTTTAATGTGTCCATGTTCTGAGAGCTATAGTTTTTTTATTTTTTGAGAGATTTTCTTATGTAGGGGCTCATTTTTTGCGGGATGAGGTGACGGTTTTATTGGTACCATTTTGTGGGACATACGCATTTTTGATCACTTGGTGTTGCACCTTTTGTGATGTAAGGTGACAAAAATTGCTTGTTTTGACATCATTTTTTTTTTGTTTTTTTTACGGTGTTCACCTGAGGGGTTAGCTCATGTGATATTTTTATAGAGCTGGTTTTTACGGATGTGGCAATACCTAATATGTATACTTTTTTTTATTTGTTTCACTTTAACACAATAATAGCATTTTTGAAACCAAAAAAATGATGTTTTAGTGTCTCCATGTTCTAAGAGCTATATTTTTTTTAATTTTTTGAGGGATTTTCTTATGTAGGGGTTCATTTTTTGCAGGATGAGGTGACGGTTTTATTGGTACCATTTTGTGGGGCATACGCGTTTTTGATCACTTGGTGTTGCACCTTTTGTGATGTAAGGTGACAAAAATTGCTTGTTTTGACAGTTTTTTTTTTTTTTGTTTACGGTGTTCATCTGAGGGGTTAGCTCATGTGATATTTTTATAGAGCTGTTTTTTACGGACGCGGCAATACCTAATATGTGTACTTTTTTTTATTTGTTTCACTTTAACACAATAATAGCATTTTTGAAACAAAAAAAATGATGTTTTAGTGTCTCCATGTTCTAAGAGCTATAGTTTTTTTATTTTTTGAGGGATTTTCTTATGTAGGGGCTCATTTTTTGCGGGATGAGGTGACGGTTTTAATGGTATCATTTTGTGGGACATACGCGTTTTTGATCACTTGGTGTTGCACCTTTTGTGATGTAAGGTGACAAAAATTGCTTGTTTTGACACAGTTTTTTTTTTTTTTTTTTTACGGTGTTCACCCGAGGGGTTAGGTCATGTGATATTTTTATAGAGCTGGTTTTTACGGACGCGACAATACCAAATATGTCTATTTTATTTTATTTTTTCTATTTTTACCATTTTTTTTTTATTCCTTACTTGGGGAATTTTTTTTTTACATGTGAAACCTTTTTTTTATTTTATTTTTTCAACCCTTTATTTTTTTATTTTTTATTTTACACTTTTCGTCCCCCATAAGGTCATACAAGACCTCTGGGGGAAATTTACTTCACTTTTTCTTTTTTTTTTCACTGTTGATTTCTCCTGTAACTGGGGCTGACATAGTAGCCCCAGTTACAGGACAAATACACCCCTATAGAGGCTGTACAGCAACAATCCAGCGCTGTACAGCCTCAGTGCAGGGCTGATCGAGGTCTCTGAAAGACCTCACACAGCTCCTGCACACTCCGGTCCCGGCGGTCACATGACCGCCGGGCTGGAACAGGAAGCGCATAGCGCTTCCTGCTCTGCAAACACAGCGCTCGGTGAGCGCTGTGTATGCAGCGATCCAGAAGGCAGGGACACCTGGGCACTGTCCCTGCCTTCTCTCTGGGTTGCCCTGCTGTCACTGACAGCGGGCAACCCGATCAGCAGCTGCACGATTAGCGTGCAGCTGCAGTTTCTGAACGGACGTTCTGGAAAGTCAATTCAGAAATAGAGATCCGCCTCCCGGACGTTTATATCCTATGGGCGGACGGGAGGTGGTTAAGTCCTACACATCGCCACAGCCATTTGGGGTCCACCCTCAGAGAACGACTCGACTGACAGGTGGCAGACTACCTCGCCTTAACTGCAGATATCGACACTCTGAGGAGCGATGAACCCCTTGACTACTGGGTGTGCAGGCTTGACCTGTGGCCTGAGCTATCCCAATTTGCAATAGAACTTCTGGCCTGCCCCGCTTCAAGTGTCCTGTCAGAAAGGACCTTCAGTGCAGCAGGAGGTATTGTCACTGAGAAGAGAAGTCGCCTAGGTCAAAAAAGTCTAGATTACCTCACCTTTATTAAGATGAATGAGGCATGGATCCTGAAGGGACTGACAGTGTGGGATGCATTTGACTAAAAAAGGCCTGATGAGATGCCTTGGGCTATAAAATGGTCCACACGCTGCTGTATTTAATCTCTGCATGCCGGATGACTTGCCTGACTTCTCCGCCACCAACTAGGGTTCAAGCCGCAATGTTTTAGTTTACTTTCTGCCTGGAAAACATAAATTTTTCCGGTCCCTGCTACATCGGCTGCAACAATACCTCATTTTTTAGGCATGGTGCTGCACTGTGGCTGCAAAAACAAAAAAAAAAAAAAAAGCACATACATGTGTCAATTCCCCTTCGTGATCGTTACCTTGTCGTGGTGAATGGGCTTGCGTATCACAATGAAGCGACTACCTCTATGAGTGTGTTGGCAATGGCAATGTTGGCACACCCCAGATGAGATAAGGTCGTTGCTTCTTTGTGAACAGACCAAAAGCCATCGGCTGGATAATTTTGCATAGAAAAAACATTCATTTTCTTTGTGATCATCTAAGGTGATTATTAAAGCCTACTAGGCCAACAATGGGCCCACACTGCAGAATCATTGTTTTCTGGGTCACTTAACTGTCACTGAACTACCTCAGCACGACCATAGGCTTTGAAAAACCCTCATCGCCTGCAATCTCCCAAACGTGCGCACGAGCACAGTCATCACTACACCAAGATTGACGCATAGAGGTATAAAATTTATGTCATGAGTGTGTCAACTATTGACAACTCTTTGCGGTTGTCTAAAATCTATTCCATACACGTCCCCTGATAGGGGACGTAACAGGGATTAAACTAATAGGAATAGTACTACTTAACACACCACTCATGTCGGGTGGCACAGTACATTGCACGGCGCACGCGCAGTGCCCCAAATTGGAAGAAGGACCAACCAAGCATCTTTTTCCATCTCCCGGTTACAAAAATCTATTTCATTCACCGGCCCCTGATAGGGGACTTAACAGGGATTAAACTGATAGGAATTGTACTACTTAGCACACCTAATTATAATAATAAAATAATAATAATAATAATACTGGACGTAACAGGGATTAAACTGATAGGAATAGTACTACTTAACACACCACTCATATCTGGTGGCACAGTACATTACACGGCGCACGCGCAGTGCCCCAAATTGGAAGTAAGAGGACCGACCAAGCATCTTTTTCCATCTCCTGGTTCCTAAAATCTATTCCATACACGTCCCCTGATAGGGGACATAACAGGGATTAAACTGATAGTAATAGTACTACTTAAACACACCACTCATATTGGGATTGCACAGTAAATTACACGGCACACGCGCAGTGCCCCAAATTGGAAGTAAGAGAACCGACCAAGTGTCACGGATGGTGTAGCAGGAAACAATAAGTAACAAATAAAGATCCGACTGACTTGATCCCAAACTAAGGAACAAAAGGGTGAGCCCTATTAATGCCCTAGAGCTCTCCCTCACTGCTCAGCCCATGCAAAGATCTCAATGATAGAAAGTTGCATGTCCACGTACCTTAGACTGAGTGACACCTGCAAACCCTATAATAGTGAGGGGACACGACCACCGGCTCCCTGCACTCAATACAAAGGGAGTCAGGGTCACCTAGAATCAAGCCAACAGGAAGACACAAATACAGAAATAGACTTATCTTGAGGAACCAGCAGTAGCAACTTCAAGCAGTGAAACCAATCCGGGAAGTAGTATAAACCGCAAAGTGAAGCAGTATGGGAGGAGATATATAGGGAGGCAATCACTGCTAATAGATGACAGCTGGGAGAGGGAGAAGAGATGTCAAAGCGAAAGCAAAACAAAAGAACATCATGCAGGAGGTACTGAAGAACGTCTATCAGAACTTCTCAGAGATCTGGCGGTGACACCAAGCATCTTTTTCCATCTCCCGGTTCCTAAAATCTATTCCATACACGTCCCCTGATAGGGGACATAACAGGGATTAAACTGATAGGAATAGAACTACTTAAACACACCACTCATATCTGGTGGCACAGTACATTGCAAGGCGTACGCGCAGTGCCCAAAATTGGAAGTAAGAGGACCGACCAAGCATCTTTTTCCATCTCCCGGTTCCTAAAATCTATTCCATACACCGGCCCCTGATAGGGGACAAAACAGAGATTAAACGGTTAAGAACAGATTTTTTTTAATTAAAAAAAAAGAGGACAGCCTCTGCGGAGCTGGGTATTTTTTGGCCGCGTTACTGAATGCTCATGCACAATGGCTGTAGGCTCATGCGTCCTTTTTCGGAGGTGACAAACCTGGTCAGTCAAACCCAAGGCAACATCATCGACCTCATCCCATATGCGTTTTTTCTGGAGCGTGCCCTGCGAAGAGTGCTGGATCAGGCCGTAGATGAGCATGAAGAGGAAGAGTTGTGGTCACCATCACCACCAGAAGCAGCCTTGTCGTCGTCGATTGCTGGACCTGCGGCAAGACAGAGAGAGGAGTCTGAAGAAAAGGAGTCAGAGGAGGAAGGTGGCTTTGAGGAGGTGGAGGACCAACCACAGCAGGTGTCCCAGGGGGCTTCTTGTCACCTTTCGAGGACCCTTGGTGTTGTACGTGGCTGGGTGGAGGAAGAGACCTTCAATGACGACAGTGAGGACAAGGAACGGGACATGGCTAGCTTGGTATCCAACCTTGTGCAAATGGGGAGTTTGTGGTTGTGCAAATGGACTGTTTGCGGTTGTTTGCGATGCGTTAAACGGGAAGTTTGGTCTGTCACTGTGAAGCGTGCGTAACCCTTACACTACATGATCGATAGAACATCATACCTGATGCTTTAAAGCACGTTATTCCAAACAATTTAGGAATGTTAGGTGATTTATGCCCTTTATGTATAAAAACCCGACTCTGCGTCAACTACGTAATTTTTCATGGGAGTTTTGCCATGGATCACACTCCGGCATGCCACAATCCAGGTGTTAGTCCCCTTGAAACAACTTTTCCATCACTATTGTGGCCAGAAAGAGTCCCTGTGGGTTGCAAAAATTCGCGTTCTCCGTTCGCGAACGGAAAATTTTATGTTCGCGACATCTCTACATATACAGTACAGACCAAAAGTTTGGACACACCTTCTCATTCAAAGAGTTTTCTTTATTTTCATGACTATGAAGGCATCAAAACTATGAATTAACACATGTGGAATTATATACATAACAAACAAGTTTGAAACAACTGAAAATATGTCATATTCTAGGTTCTTCAAAGTAGCCACCTTTTGCTTTGATTACTGCTTTGCACACTCTTGGCATTCTCTTGATGAGCTTCAAGAGGTAGTCCCCTGAAATGGTTTTCACTTCACAGGTGTGCCCTGTCAGGTTTAATAAGTGGGATTTCTTGCCTTATAAATGGGGTTGGGACCATCAGTTGCGTTGAGGAGAAGTCAGGTGGATACACAGCTGATAGTCCTACTGAATAGACTGTTAGAATTTGTATTATGGCAAAAAAAAAGCAGCTAAGTAAAGAAAAACGAGTGGCCATCATTACTTTAAGAAATGAAGGTCAGTCAGTCAGCCGAAAAATTGGGAAAACTTTGAAAGTAAGGGCTATTTGACCATGAAGGAGAGTGATGGGGTGCTGCGCCAGATGACCTGGCCTCCACAGTCACCGGACCTTTTGCTTTGATTACTGATTTGCACACTCTTGGCATTCTCTTGATGAGCTTCAAGAGGTAGTCCCCTGAAATGGTCTTCCAACAGTCTTGAAGGAGTTCCCAGAGATGCTTAGCACTTGTTGGCCCTTTTGCCTTCACTCTGCGGTCCAGCTCACCCCAAACCATCTCGATTGGGTTCAGGTCCGGTGACTGTGGAGGCCAGGTCATCTGGTGCAGCACCCCATCACTCTCCTTCATGGTCAAATAGCCCTTACTTTCAAAGTTTTCCCAATTTTTCGGCTGACTGACTGACCTTCATTTCTTAAAGTAATGATGGCCACTCGTTTTTCTTTACTTAGCTGCTTTTTTCTTGCCATAATACAAATTCTAACAGTCTATTCAGTAGGACTATCAGCTGTGTATCCACCTGACTTCTCCTCAACGCAACTGATGGTCCCAACCCCATTTATAAGGCAAGAAATCCCACTTATTAAACCTGACAGGGCACACCTGTGAAGTGAAAACCATTTCAGGGGACTACCTCTTAAAGCTCATCAAGAGAATGCCAAGAGTGTGCAAAGCAGTAATCAAAGCAAAAGTTGGCTACTTTGACATATTTTCAGTTGTTTCACACTTGTTTGTTATGTATATAATTCCACATCTGTTAATTCATAGTTTTGATGCCTTCAGTGTGAATCTACAATTTTCATAGTCATGAAAATAAAGAAAACTCTTTGAATGAGAAGGTGTGTCCAAACTTTTGGTCTGTACTGTAACTGCAACACTGAACGGAAAATATTTTTGTGGTAGTAGTTGAGGGTAAGCCGCAACAACCGGGGGACTAGTCTATGTTCCCCCGTTATGTGGTTCAATAGGAGATGCTGTACCAGGTATACTCAACCGCACAAAAGTGTTGTTGAGTATGTCACCCAGATGCAAATGTGGATGGAAACAGTGTTACTTCTGGAGGGAGTGAGCATATGGAGGCAGCACAGCGAGCCCAGAGTAGTATCTATAATCGGCAGGCTCGAATCCGGAACTTTAACCCGGGTGATCGGGTATTGGTGTTGGTACCAACCGTAGACAGTAAGTTCCTAGCTAGGTGGCAGGGGCCCTACGAGGTACTTGGAAAAAATTGGAGAGGTAGATTACGAGGTACATCAGCCGGGGAGTCGAAAGCCGGAGCAGGTGTACCATGTGAATCTGCTCAAACCCTGGAAAGATCGGGAAACCAGTATGGAAGACAGCCCACGTCCAGGGTTTCTAGGGGAAGCAGATTCGGTCCCTCTGTCTGAAAGAAGGGAAGCAGCTGCCACAGTGAAAATTGCTGACAGCCTCTCCTCTAAACAGGCTCAGAAGGCCAGGGAGTTCGTTAATCGGAACACGGATGTGTTCTCAGACCTTCTTGGATGCACTTCCATAATCCAACATGACATTATCACTGAGCCTCATGCAAAAATCCGGTTAAAACCGTACCAGGTACCCGAGGCTCGGCGACAAGCCATCGCGGAGGAAGTGCAGCTGATGCTGCAGCTAGGTGTCATCGAGGAGTCAAAAAGTGAATGGGCCAGCCCGATAGTCTTAATACCGAAGCTAAACGAGACATTGCGCTTCTGTAACGACATCCGCAAACTTAATGAGGTATCCAAATTTGATGCATATCCAATGCCCCGAATAGATGGGCTTATTGAGAGGTTAGACCAAGCCCGGTATTTTTCTGTGTTGGACCTCACCAAAGGGTACTGGCAGGTACCCTTGACGGAGGCTGCCAAGGAAAAAATGGCTTTCATCACGCCAGAGGGGCTGTATCAGTACAAGGTATTACCCTTTGGTCTACATGGCGCTCCCGCCACGTTTCAAAGGCTAATGTACATTGTACTCCATCCACATCGTCGGTACGCTTCGGCGTACATGGACGATATCGTTATCCACAGCACCGACTGGGAAAGTCATCTACCTAAAGTACAGGCTCTAGTGGACTCCCTTAGGAAGGCTGGATAACCCGAAAAAGTGGGCAATAGGGTTAGAAGAGACTAAGTTCCCGGGGTAAGTATTTGGGAACGGAATTATTAATCCTCAGGTAAGCAAAATTTAGGCATTTTGAAATTGGCCACGACCGGTCCCTACTCGGTAGGTAAAGTCATTTCTGGGAATGGTGGGATACTATATGAGGTTTGTCCCCCACTTTGCTACAGTCGCTGCACTATTGACAGGCCTTTTGAAGGGACGCAAGTCAGTGATGGTTCAGTGGAATGAGCAGGCGGAAAAGGCTTTCTCCGCTCTGAAGTCGGCCATGTGTGGGCCCCAATGTTGGTTACGCCCGACTTCAAGAGGGAGTTAGTGGTACAGACAGATGCCTCTGAAGTGGGCCTCGCAGCTTTACTCTCTCAGGACATCAATGGGGAGGCGCATCCCGTTGTTTTCCTGAGCCGCAAACTTACACCAGCCGAGACTAGGTACAGTATAGTGGAGAGAGAGTGCCTGGCCATCAAGTGGACACTCGAGTCTCTCCCCTATTACCTGTTGGGAAGAAAGTTCCATCTGGTGACCGACCACTCCCCTCTCAAGTGGATGAGCCAAGCCAAAGAGAGAAATGCTCAGGTCACCAGGTGGTCTTTGTCTCTACAGAACTTTAAGTTTTCAGTGGAACATAGGGAAGGCAGGTTACACTGTCTGGCGGGTGTTCACCCCCTCAGGGTTGAACAAAAGGGGGCGGTATGTAGGAAAGCGCAAAGGGCCATCATTGACGGAAGATATGTGTCACCGAGGTTCCTGGCCTCGGTAAGGTAAGAGCCGGTAATTTTAAGTGTCAGCGGCAGCTAGTGCTGACTGACACTATTAATTATTTAGTGTGGCTATAAAGCCGATCCGGGCTGGCTCTTACTGGGAGCAGCCAAAGTGCAGGGTGGGTGGCTGTTCCCCATGTTCCAGGCCGGGTTTTGGTTTGGGATAAAAAGCCAGCCAGCAGTCTCAGCTGCGCAGATTATCCTCCATCTGATACTGGAGCGTTATCAGTCTGGGTGTTGGAGCCTTTATTGTAATGCATTGGCTGTAAGTGTATTACCAGTTTAATACAGGGGGCTGGATCTCACAGGCTGTCAAAGAAGGCAGTCACGATGCCTAAGGAAGGCATCGGGCTGCCTTCCCTGCCATCGGGTCCCCTTCACAGCAGCACGGAGACCCAACAGACACCCCGCACCTGGCAGAATACTGCATGTGCCGCAGTCAGGGCTGACCGCGGCAGTACGAGGGTTAATGCGCCGGCATTGGTGTTTTCACCAATGCCGGCGCATACAGAAGGGGTCCAGCTATCAGTGACTGCTGGACCTCTGCCGCTGATCGGGCGGTAGCAACTCCTGCACCCGCCCGATCAGCAACGCCGTACATGTACGGCACTGGTCCTTAAGTCAGTCAACAGCACCGTACATGTACAGGCCAGGTCCTTAAGTCAGTCAACAGCACCGTACATGTACAGGCCAGGTCCTTAAGGAGTTAACCAGCAAGAACTTTTTTGCATATATTCTTTTCAAATGCTGAGAGGAAAGAAATCTTAATAAGAAAAATATTGGCCTAGGGCAGTGATGGCGAACCTATGGCACGGGTGCCAGAGGCGGCACTCAGAGCCCTCTCTGTGGGCACCCGCACCCTGGAAAAAGTCTATGGTGTGCCAATATGCCTTAGACTTTTCCTGCAATTCATTCAGCGCAGGACGCACTATGAACAGCACAGGCAGCGCACTGAATGCAAGCTATTATAGCTAAATAATAAAGTACATGGAAGATAGACTATACTGGACTGTAGTATTCAGGGTAAATTGCTGTGTTGGCACTTTGTGATAAATAATTAGGTTTTGGGTTGCAGTTTGGGCACTCGGTCTCTAAAAGGTTCGCCATCACTGGCCTAGGGTATAGATTGAATCCTTCCTTACTAATTGGGGTTCGTGGATCTTCTTACACCCAAAACTTCATGTTTAACTCATTTTTCTTCGGCAGTACTGCAGGAGCGGTTCCTATAGACTTATTCTAACTGATACTTATTACATTATACACTCTTTTAGTGTATTGTCCCCTCTCCCGGTACACTACACTTTCAGCCTAACCCTTGAATCATCTTCATGCAGCTAAGTACCAGGATGGATATCAGAATGTAAAGCGTTGATTATCCATAGCACATTCTTACCAATGTATATGCAATGGTGGGCATTGATGTATACTTGTAGGAAAATGCTGAAAATCCCCCCCCCTCCTGCTAACGTTTTGCAATATTGGATTGTATTCTGTTTGTAAGAAATTAGAGTCCTTATCCAAATTGCATTGGGTATTTGCATGTCCTGCACTCAAAATGTTTTTGCATGCTGCATGTGAAAGGGTTTTTTCACCAACTGGCTTTTCCCCAATTCCCAAATGGGCATTCTGTCCCTGTAGCTCATTCAGTGACCCCTGTTATGCTGTAGATGGTTCATGGTGTTGTGCTTTGCATTGTATGTTAGAGGAATTGATATTACAGAGCTAATGTCTAATTTGTGGCAATTTTATTGCTTTTTGGCAGCTGACTAAATATGTGAGAAATGCTGTTTATACGGATCATTCTGGAATAGCTGTTTATTTTAATAAGAGAGGAAAACTGACTTCTAAGTGGGAATTAGTAAACTTGTATTTTCTGAAGAATCAGAAACTTTATGATATAAATACAATACACTTGACCTCCTTTGAAGAATCTCCAGAAGAGGAAGCCATACTTGATATTGACCTGAAAAAAATTACTTGGAAAAATGACAGAGTAAGAGAAGAGAAATGATGATAAATGACTTATATAAGAGGTTTCTAAAATTCATTGACCAAAAACACAAATAATTACCATAAATGTCGTAAGAGAAACTGAATATTATTAATCTCCACTGCACTAATTTATTAATCGAAAGTTATACATTAACCTATAATTGGCTCTTTATAAGTAACTTTTAGGTGGGATATCCAGAAGAAATGGTCGGCCCCTCCTGGAGCAGGTACAGCTTGTGGTCATTGTGATGCTGTTTGGGAGTAAACATGACTCTATTTCTAATCCTAGCCAACCAGTCTAAGATACATCATCTTCTCTATGACTTTCAGAAAGTCTGAGTAATCGAGAGCAATGACCAGGAGCAGATTTTAAACTTAAAGAGGACCTGGAAAAATATCTAAAAGTGGATGCATTAAGTAGGTGGGTCTAAATTAAAAGAAGGGGTCAGCAAACAGTCAGGAATTTCCACGTTGAAGGTAGGTGGGGCCAATGTAAAAATACAATGGAATATTCCTGTAAGATATTGATACAGATCTCCCCGACCCTTATATGCAGCTCTATAGTCCAGTATTGAGCACCATCATTTTTTATACAGCCCTAAAGTGATATTTGGGGCCCATTCATTACATAGATAATCCCATAGTGAGACAAGGAGCACCATAACTATATATATATAGAGCACCATAACTATATAGAGTGCTATAATTATTCACGGAGCACCTATTTACATACACAGTACATTTACATATTTACATAGTTCCATAGGTTGAAAATGGCCCGGGTCCATCAAGATCAACTTTTCTCAATCAATTATACACTTCCATGCATTTGCTATTTGATAAGCATCTTCCCTTTTTTTAAATGCTGACATATTGCCATTACTACGTCTTGGGGTAGACCAAGGATGACCGACCTGTGGCTCTCCAGCTGTTGCAAAACTACAAATCCATCATGCCCTGATAGCTGTAGGATTTCTGGGCATGATGGAAGTTGTATTTTAGGAACAGCTGGAGGGCCCTGGCTGGATAACCCTAGGGTAGAGTATTCCATCGCTTGACTAATCTAAGGGTCATTTATAAGATCTTTGATTCAAAAAAATCCCATGCCAGTTCTTTGCATTGACCAGACATGAATGTGTACATGTAAATGATATCACCTCTAAGGGTACTTTCACACTTGCGTCGCCGGAACTGCCTGCCGGATACGGAAATCCATACGCAAACGGATAGCATTTGTTTCCGGATCCGGATACGGATCTGTCTGACAAATGCATTTAAATACCGGATCTATCTCTCCGGTGTCATCCAGAAAAGCGCATTCGGTATTTATTTTTTTCACAGATTTAAAAGTCTGCGAATGCGCAGACCGGAAAACCGGATCTGACAATGCGGCAATTTTAATGGAAAATAATGCCGGATCTGCTTAGATTAGATAACCAAACTCAGAAATCTCAGAAAAAGGAGTGCTAACCATGTTTGTGCCCTGGCCTGATAACCATGGAAATGATCCCTCTTCCGCTTCCTCCTCCTCTTCCTCCTGTGCCACATTCTCTTCCATCATTTCCCAAAGAGTTTTTTTAAGAAGACATAGAAGTGGAATAGTAATGCTGAGGACTGCAACATCGGCACTGGCCATGTTGGTGGAGTACTTGAAACAGCACAATACGGCACACATGTCCCGCATGGAGGCCCACTCGTTGGTGGGGAAGTGGTGCTGTTCCTCAGAGCGACTCCCCCATGCGTGATACAGCGAAAACTCCACTATCGCCTGCTGATGCTCGCACAGTCTCTCAAGCATATGCAAGGTGGAGTTTCACCTTGTGGGTACGTCGCATATAAGGGCGTGAGCGGGAAGGCCAAAGTTACGCTGCAGCATAGACAGGCAAGTGCAGTACGCAGCTCTGCAGGGTGTAGCGATGTGAGGTCACGGTTAATTAGGCAAAACGAGGGTTGCTATGGGTTACTCACAGTTTGTAGGAAGACCCTGGGCAGGCGTACAGCAGTGATGGAGAGACTGGCACAGAAGTCCTCTGGGGCACTCTCTGTATATATAGGGACCAGGCCTGATGATGGGTGAGGTGCCCTGGATGTTGCAGATGTTTAATGTGCCTAGGGCAAGGTCCCTTTAAGGTTCGTTACGCCAGTGCCTGTAACAGCGGCACACCGGTTAATAGTGGTAGGAGTAATAAGTGAGGAACACGTTGTTGTAGTGAACCAAACTTTCTTTACTGGAAAACGGTTAACTTTGTACAGTCTTTTGTAAGTTCATTTCCATATAGCAGGAACACATCACAAACAGGCTTTTACATAAATGGCAGGCAACAATTTTCTTTGCAAGATACTCAGAGGGTTAAACACACTCACAGACCAGGCTGCACTTCTCCTCAGAGATACTGTACACTGTTCCTCAGAACTCCTGTCTGTCTTTATCCCAAGGCCCGGATGCCCTAATGCTGGCTTTATCCTTGGTAGAAAACTTCCTCTCGTATATATTCTTGCTTTAAAGGGTTTCTATCACTTAGTTTCACATATCTAGCTGTCAGACACTAGCGATCCGCTAGTGTCTGCTCTACCAAACTATCCTAATATAATAGGTTTTGGGGCAGCCGTTTTGCTAAAAAAAAAAAATTATATCGATATGCTAATGAGCCTCTAGGTGCTATGGGGGCGTCTTTAGCACCTAGAGGCTCGGTCTACCGTCACAAACTGCCGCCGCCCAGCGCGTCCCTCCAGCCCGCCCATCTCCTCCAGAATGCGATCCTCCCTGTGAACGTATGTATTCGGCACATGCGCAGTGAATGTCTGACCGCTTCCCTGCTCAGACATCTCCACTGGGCCTGTTCCTCGGAGCACTATGACGTCATCGGCGCAGGCGCAGTGGAGATGTCTGAGCAGGGAAGCTGTCAGACATTCACTGCGCATGCGCCGAATACATACGTTCACAGGGAGGATCGCATTCCGGAGGAGATGGGCGGGCTGGAGGGACGCGCTGGGCGGCGGCAGTTTGTGAAGGTAGACCGAGCCTCTAGGTGCTAATGACGCCCCCATAGAACCTAGAGGCTCATTAGCATATCGATATAAGTTCTTTTTTTAGCAAAACGGCTGCCCCAAACCCTATTATATTAGGATGGTTTGGCAGAGCAGACACTAGCGGATCGCTAGTGTCTGACAGCTAATTATGTGAAACGAAGTGATAGAAAACCTTTAAGTATATCTCCTTCTGCCCCTCAGCTTACTTGTCTAGCTGGTATGCTGGCTCTGCTCTGCTTGTGGGAACTTGGCTTCTCAGGAGGCAACTCTTCCCCTGGTGATAATCTTCTGAGCTATCTCTGGCTCAATATCTTCAGGCAGGCTGATCTTCACACTCACTAGCCTCCTGGTGTCAACTAGAAACCTGGGCTGTCTAGTTGCATGTCAGAGCATGCACCTCAGCCCCACTCTGGCTAAAGTGTCTTCTGGCCTCTGACTCTAAACTCCACAGACTCTAGACTGCTCCTCCCTGTCTGGGTCTAGCTATATATACTAGGGGTTCCCTAGCTCCCTCTAGTGCCTAGGATGCTGAACTACACCATAATAGGCCTGTTACACATATCACAGGAAAATACACATAAATACATATTAAAATGCATTAAAATGTACTGTGAAATACACTGCCACTGTCCCACAGGAGGTGGAGAACAATGTGGCCCAATTGACCCTTGTGTAGTGCCCACATTTACCTAGTGGGACACTACATACCCCATTGCTGTAACGTTGCCCGTCCTCAGCGCAACACAAGGGGCCCTGCCCAGCTGGAAACTGCACCTGAAAGACAAAAATACTGCAAAGCAGGAACACACATCTACATTTGCAAATACACATATATATATCAGGCAGCTCCGCTGGCTAAGGAACAAGTCCGATGAAAAGGGGCGTCGTTCTCTTCTCTCAGGATAGTATAAGGGAACAGGGGGCGCTGACCTGGTGCAGCGTATCAAGGATACCAGGATAGTCCATAATAAAATATAATAGTCCCATAAAACAGCATCTCAGAGGCCCTCAGGAGTTGGGGTCATCTCTGGGCACATTTCTTGAATCAAGATTTGCATATAAAAGTCACAGCACACAAAAGTCCACATTATTTAAATGGCATTTAAAATAAGTGCTGTAATGTCCCTATCCAACCTGAAAAGGGGGTTAAAAGGGTTAAGGTGCAAATAAAATAACAGGCACAACTTGGCTTTAGAATACTTGGAGCAGGCAGGGGGTCCTGTAAACTGGATGGCCTTGGAGCACTTGGTATTTTCAGTGGCCTACCACCACCACTGAGCCGTGGGAAACTGGCTGCTGGTGGAGCTGCTGGTGGAGCTCCTGTTGCAGGGAGAGGAAGTGGTCGATCTGTGCCAGCTACACGCACAAGTGAAACACCTTCCTCAGGTACGAGTAGGCGACATAACGTTCAGCGGTATTTGGTTGGGCCTAATGCGGCTCTACGAATGGTGAGGCCTGAACAAGTACAGGCGATAGTAGATTGGGTTGCTGACAGTGGATCCAGTTCCTTCAAATTGTCTCCCACCCAGTCTCCTGCTGAAAACCCACAGTCTTTTACCTCACCCCCTTGCAAATCAGCCAAGCAGTCTGAGCCCCAAGTCATTCAGCTGTCTCTTCTGCTTTTTGATGACTCTGTTAGCAGGGTTTCCCAGGGCCATCCACCTAGCCCTGCCCCAGAAGTGGAAGAGATTGAGTGCACCGATGCCCAACCACTTATCTTTCAAGATGAGGACATGGGAGGACCATCGCAGCACGTCTCGGATGATGACGAAACACAGGTGCCATTTGCTGGGGCTTTCGAAAGTGTGCAGACCGACAAGGAAGGCAGGGGTGAAGACTGGGTGGAAGATGATGTGGAGGACGAAGAGGTCCTCCACCCCACATGGAATCAAGGTCATGCGAGAGGCGGTGGTCGCACAGAGCCACCAGCACAGCAGAAGAGGGAGCAGGATGCAAAAGCGGAGCGGCCGTCCTCTAGATAGTATGCCTCCTTCTGCCCACCGCAGCAAGGGACCGAGCACACCAAAGCCAGCCCCAAGGAGTTCCGTGGTGTGGCAGTTCTTCAGACAATGTGATGATGACAAGATACGAGTGGTTTGCACGCTGTGCAATCAGAGCCTGAAGCGAGGCATAAACGTTCTCAACCTGAGCACAACCTGCATGACCAGGCATTTAAGTGCAAAGTACGAGCTGCAGTGGAGTAGACACCTCAAAAACCAAGAAAGGTCACTGGCTCCTACTGCTTCCTCTTCTGCTGCAGTCGCGGCCTCTTCATCCACCTCTGGAGTGACAGTGCCACCTGCCACCCCGCAAACATAGGATCTGCCAGCAACACTAACACCTGGGTCACCAAGCATCTCCACAATGTCCCACGAAAGCGTTCAGCTCTCCATCTCCCAAATTCTGGAGAGGAAGTACCCCACTACCCACCCGCGATCCCTAGCCCTGAATGCCAGCATTTCTAAATTACTGGCCTTTGAAATGCTGTCATTCCGTCTGGTGGAGACGGATAGTTTCAAAGGCCTTATGGTGGTGGCTGTCCCACAGTACGTCGTGCCCAGCCGCCACTACTTTTCAAGGTGAGCCATCCCTTCCCTTCACAACCAAGTAGGGGACAAAATCAGGTGTGCACTGCGCAACGCCATCTGTGGCAAGGGGCACATGACTACGGATACGTGGACCAGTAAGCACGGTCAGGGCCGTTATATCTCCATAACAGCACACTGGGTAAATGCAGTGGCGGCTGGGCCTGAAGTGGATAGAAGTTTGGCGCATGTCCTTCCACCACCAAGGATTGCAGGGCGCTTAAGTTTGCCTCCTGTCGCTTCCTCCTCCTACTCTGCTTCCTCATCCTCTACTAGCTCCTCATCCGGTCAGCGTAACACCTTCACCACCAACTTCAGCACAGCCAGGGGTAAACGACAGCAGGCAGTTTTAAAACTTATCTGTTTGGGGGGCCAAACCCCACACCGCGCAGGAGCTGTGGACGGGCTTTGAACAACAGACCAATGAGTGGTTTGTGCCAGTCAGCCTCAAGCCCGGCCTGGTGGTGTGCGATAATGGGCGAAATCTCGTAGCAGCACTGGGACTAGCCGGTTTGACGCACATCCCTTGCCTGGCGCATGTGCTGAATTTGGTGGTGCAGAGATTCGTTAAAAATTACCCCGATATGTCATCACTGCTGCATAAAGTGCGGGCCGTCTCTGCGCACTTTCGGCGTTCTCACCCTGCTGCTGCTCGCCTGTCAGCGCTGCAGCGTAACTTCGGCCTTCCCTCTCACCCCCTCATATACGACGTGCCCACAAGGTGGAACTCCACCTTGCACATGCTGTCCAGACTGTGCGAGCAGCAGCAAGCCATAGTGGAGTTTCAGCTGCAGCACGCACGGATGAGTCGCTCGGCGGAACAGCACCACTTCTCCACCAATGACTGGGCCTCCATGCGAGACCTGTGTTCCTTGTTGCGCTGTTTCGAGTACTCCACCAACATGGCCATTGCCGATAATGCCGTTCTCAGCGTTACTATCCCACTTCTATGCCTCCTTGAAAAAATGCTCCTGGCGATGATGGAAGATGATGTGGCACAGGAGGAGGAGGAGGAAGAGGGATCATTTCGTAGGGTTTCCGGCCAATAATTCCCAAGTGGCTCCGAGGGTGGGTTCCTGCAACCACAAACCCAAGGTGCACAATTGTCCAGCCAGGGCACAGTTCTGGAGGATTTCGAGTTGGAGGATGAGGAGGAGAAGATGCAGGAGGAGGAACCATGTTCACAGCAGGGTGGCACCCAGACCAGCTCATGGCCATCACTGGTGCATGGATGGGGGGATACAGAGGACACAGACGATACACCTCCCACAGAGGACAGCTTTTTGTTGCCTCTGGGCAGCCTGGCATACATGAGCGATTACATGCTGCAGTGTCTCCGCAATGACCGCCGAGTTGCCGACATTCTAACTTGTGCTTATTGCTGGGTGGCCACGCTGCTGGATCCCCGTTACAAGGACAATGCACCGCCCTTAATTCCGTCTCTGGAGCGTGATCGTACGATGCGCGAGTACAAGTGCACTCTGGTAGTCGCACTGCTGGTGGCATACCCACCTGATAGCGGGGGCAAGGTGGAAGCACAAGGCGAAGGCAGAGGACAAGTAAGAGGTCGCCAATGCAGCTGGGGCACTGCCAGCCCCTCAGAAGGCAGGGTTAGCATGGCCGAAATGTGGAAAAGCTTTGTCAGCGCGCCACAACAACCAGCACCACCAGCTGTTATGGAACGTCTTAGCAGGAGGCAGCATTTCACCAACATGGTGGAGCAGTATGTGTGCACACGACTACACGTACTGAATGACGGGTCTGCCCCCTTCAACTTCTGGGTCTCCAAATTGGGCACATGGCTGAGCTTGCCCTTTTTTGCCTTGGAGGTGGTGGTCTGCCCTGCAGTCAGTGTATTATCTGAACGTGTGTTTAGCACGGCAGGGGGCGTCATCACAGACAAGCGCAGCCGCCTGTCCACAGCCAATGTGGACAAGCTCACGTTCATTAAAATGAACCAGGCATGGGGGGGCGGAGCTAGCGCCTGACTGTGATGGCAGCTTAGTCGTGTGCGCTCCGTACTAGATTCCTCACAGCACCAGCAAACTCAAGCTTATTGCCGGAGAAATGGTCAAAATAGGACAGCCTAGGTCGGGTGAGTCCTCTAGCTCCAACAGAGCTGCTAATGCGGGAGGCGAAATGGATAAATTTATCCGGAAAGCAGCTTCCACTGTCGCAGCACGGGAACCCAAGATGGCGCCGACTCCCGCGCCTAAAGCCTGTGAGCGCTCCACTGACCTCTTAGAAGGTGAATCGGATAATGAGGAAACTCTCAGCAAGTCGGCGCTCCCGATCACTCGCCGATTCCTGAAACAAACACTCAGCAGGGCCATGGAGCCGATCCTGAGTGAACTTTCAGCGCTTCGCCATGACGTGCTTCACGTGGGCGACAGAGTGGTCTCACTAGAGACGCATCAAGCTGCTATTATTGCCCACCAAAATGCTTCTGCATCCTCATTGCAGAAATGCTACACTCATCTTAATGACCTCCAGAGTGCATTGGAGGATCAAGAGAACCGAGGACGCAGAAACAACCTCAGGTTCAGAGGGATACCAGAATCAATCCAAGCCATGGAAATACCAGCCACTGTACAAGCACTATGCAAATAACTACTAGGCCCAGATCAGCAAGCTGATATCATCATTGAACGTGCCCACAGGGTTTTGCGGCCAAAACCTAAACCCTCCGAACCACCCAGAGATATAATATGCCGATTCCTTAACTTCCAGGATAAAGCGGCAATACTGGAGGCTGCCAGGAACCAGGAAAATGTAACATGCGAAGATTCGCCAGTCTCGGTTTTCCAGGACTTAGCTCCTTCTACACTTAGAAAACGGAGATCCCTAAAGCCTCTGACCGACTGGCTTCGGTCGAACAAGATCTTATACCGGTGGACTTTCCCATTCGGACTTACCTTTTCCCATTCAGGTCGTCGGCTCTCTATCTCTACATATGCTGACCTCGCTGGCGTGTTCGCTCACCTGCAAATCCCGCCAATGGAGATGGAGAACTGGGAGCTCTATCAAGATATCCTTGAACTTCCAGACCTACCTGTAATCGTTCCATTCGAACAGCAACACACCCCAAAATCGCAGAAAGCTAAACGAAGGAACATTCAATTTACACCATAGGGTTTGAATCAGAGTTGTCCTTTGCCACCATGCTTGTCATGAAGTTATAAGAGTTGGCTTACTGTACCTCTAAACTTACTTCCTCAGCCCTACTCCTTCCTTCTCATTTCTTACCTCAGACCCTATCCTTTCTTTCAAGCTCATCCCTCTGTCCGCTCCTTATATAAGCCTGACAGGCTCGTTCTTCTATGGTTTATATGACCCTCTCCTTTTTATGACAGCCTCTTCTCTGAGGCCTATGCTGGTTCTGTGGGGATCGTAACTGGGTTGATTAACCATTTCCCCCCTTACGACCCTCATTACACTCAATGTTTTGACCCTCTTTGGCGGGTCCACTTTGTTATATGTTCACACTAGTGTTTCATACGCTACTGTTTTTGTTATGTTCAAGGTACATAATCCTTATGCACTGAAGAAGCGAAGTAATCCGGGGGTTCCTCTGTCATCCAATCCGTTCTGGCTGAAAGACCAGAATCCACATGGACGAGATGTGTCTCCGTGGGAGGGGGACACGTCCCAGCTAAGTAACCATCCTTATTGTAGTCGACATGGCTGACCTATCATTTGCGTCTTACAATGTGAGAGGCTTTAATTCTCCTTCTAAAAGGAGTCAGACTTTTACATTGTTGCGCAAGTCAGGGGCCAGTGTCCTTCTCCTATAGGAGACACATTTCAAATTCAACCATTACCCCAATTTATCCTTTGCTCATTTTTCCCAGTGCTTTAACTGTGGAGGTAATTCATCTGCGTCCGGAGGAGTGAGCTTTGGATTTCAGAGGAATGTCCCGTTCAAGTTTATCTCATAAATGTTGGATGTTGAGGGGAGATACATTATGATCAAAGGCAGTATAGGCCCTCAAATATATACTATTATAAACCTTTATGCACCTAACACTGGTCAGTCCAGATGGTTTTCTGCAATCTTCCCAATTATTGAGGGGTTTGCAGAGGGCTTAGTGGTACTGGGTGGGGATTTAAACTCAACATTAAACCCACAAATCGACTCATCCACCCTGAGATCTGCTCTATCTTACAATGCTTTACGCAAAATAAGGGAGGGCTTATGGGACCTACACCTTATTGATGTATGGCGCACGTTCCACCCTAACCTAAAGGATTATAGTTTCTATTCCCATGTCCACGGGTCCTATCAGAGACTGGATTACCTATTTATATCCAAGTCACACCTGCAACTATGCCAAGAAGCATCAATAGGTTATATTCATCTATCTGACCACGCCCCTATTTTCCTGAAGGTTTCTGCTCCAGTTCCAACCACAAACAAATTTAGATGGCGGCTGAATGAATCTTTGTTGGGGGACAAAACATCCAGTGAAAAAATATCAGGAATGTTAAAAGAATATTTTACACTCAACACTAATCCAGAAACATCGGACCTTTCTTTATGGGACGCCCATAAACCATTTATTAGAGGGCAATTTATTAAAAAAGAGCGGGGTAAAAAATTTGATGTCAAAAAATTAAAACATTAGAATCCCTGCACAAACGGTCCCTCTCCGACACCCACCTACAGGAACTTTCTAATTACAGAGCAGAAATAAAATCACTACTCCAACAATCTATCACAAAATACTTTTTGAACTCACAGCATAAATTTTATGCCCATGGAGACAAAGCTTCAAAATTCGTGATGCACAGGATTAAAAAAAGAAAGGCTGCAAACCATATCCACCAAATAGACTCCCCTCAAGGAACCCCATTATACTCCTCTAAGTTGATTGCTTCCCGCTTTAAGGAATTTTACGAATCCTTATATAATATACCCCCTCACTTACTCCAGAATCACACTCCACACTAACTTCCTCTTTCTTAGATACGCTGGATCTCCCTTCTCTCTCTCCAGATATCCAACAGCAGTTATCCTCCCCATTTAATATGACAGAACTATCAACAGCATTAAAGCAAGCACCATCTAGTAAAAGTCCAGGCCCAGACGGTTTAACTGTCTCATATTACAAAACTTACCAACAAATCCTACTTCCTCATTTACTCTCAGTATGTAATTCGACCTTACAAGGGAACCAGCTCTCAAAAGACATGACAATAGCCCACATAACTTTAATCCCAAGAGAAGGAAAAAAAAACAATCAGTGTGCTAACTATAGACCCATTTCACTCCTCAACATTGATCTTAAACTACTGGCGAAGATGTTGGCAAATCGCCTGGCTACGGTTCTTCCGTCTTTGGTACAGGGGGACCAGGTGGGCTTTGTCCGTGGAAGAGAGGGGAGAGATAATACTTTTAGAGTTCTGAAAATTACTTATTATGCAGCCCTTCGATCCAAACCTTTACTTTTACTCAGTACAGATGCGGAAAAAGCATTTGACAGGATTAACTGGTCCTACCTTAAACTGGTCTTGAGGGGATTTGGCCTACCTGGTCCCTTTGTACAAGCCACCTTTGCCATGTATCATCAGGCCTCAGCCTCGATTCTAGTAAATGGTGATCTATCAGACCCCTTTAGCATAAAGAATGGTACCCGCCAGGGATGTCCTTTATCACCCTTACTTTTTGTTTTAGCCCTTGAACCTCTACTAACCTGTCTGAGAGCAGATCCAAGTATAAAGGGGACAGTCTTGGGGGGGTCGGGAACACAAACTCGCTGCTTTCGCAGATGACATCATGATTATGACTACAAATCCTGAAATATCCCTGTCAGCGATCCAACATCACTTAGATAACTATAGTACCTTCTCCAATTTTAAAATTAACAAACAAAAATCGCTTATCATATGCTTTAGTATCCCCCAAAAAACGCAAACTCGCTTAAAAGTCAACTCAGCTTTTGACTGGTCATCCCCTTTCCTCACTTACTTAGGAATAAAGATCAGCCCCAATATAACCGATATTTTCAACCTTAATTACTTACCTCTTTTACAATCCATATCCTTATGTCCTTAGTTATTCCACGCCTCACATATTTACAGCAAGTCCTACCCATACACGTACCTAAAACATACTACACTTCCCTGAGGAAATTGTTCCGTAAGTTTCTGTGGCACGACAAACAACCCAGAATTTCTTATGACACATTATCTCGTCCCAAACGATCCGGATGGATGGCTCTACCTGACCCTGAACTCTGTGGAAAGGCTGTCCTAATGTCCAGGGTAGTGGAATAGCTTAAGACCACAAACCCTAAGCCATGGGTGGCTATGGAGCAGGAACTTTTAGGGAAACCACTACGATCCATATTATTGGGTAACTCTTCTCATAATAATATACCCTCTTCACCATACCCAATTATCCAGGCCACATTGAAGGCGTGGAAATGGTTCCAAACTACCCACTGTTCAATACCCTTCCCATCCCCTCTTCTGTCTATGAGAGATATCCTGGGCACAGCTCTCCCTACGGTATCAGAGTGTACCCCTAGATCACTGAAAGACTCAGACATACTAATCTCCTCCCTCTCTAATTCGGAGGGTCAGGTCTTACCCATTTCAGAGCTCCGAAACTTGCTCACTCCTCATCACCAGCACATGTCTCCATTATCGTATCTTCATTCATATCTATTACAACACATCTCTAGAGGGGATTTTCTCCGACCCTTAGTATGGATTGAAGCCCTTATCAAGAACCCCAATCCGACAAAAAAACTTATCTCCCAACTTTTCCATAGACTGAACTCACCCCCCCTACTTGTCAAACCCGCCCACATTTGCCATTGGGAAAAAGACCTGGGACGAATCTTCCCTCTTGATAGATTACCAGACATCTTTTTAACACCCCATACTGCATCCAGATGCGTCCGCATTCAAGAAAACGGATACAAATTATTAACCAGATGGTATAAAACCCCAGACATCACTTGTCTCTTTTCCGACTCAGCATCAGATAGATGTTGGAGGTGTCTAAATGACAGAGGTACCTTTTTTCACATCTGGTGGGATTGCCCCTTAGTGAAGGAATGGTGGAAGGAAATATTTTGCCTAAGCAACCAAATCTGCCGAACTTCAGTACCTATGTCACCTCTCAAAGCGCTACTTAGCTTCTATGACTCGACAGATTCAAGTGACACCCATCCTCCCCCCTTCCTATTTAGACAACTGCTTATTGCAGCTCGTTTACTGGTCCCAAAATACTGGTTATTAACCACTCTCCCATCTATAGAACAGTGGAAACTGAAAGTAGATCAACTTTACTGCTTTGAGGAAATTTCCGCTTGGGAGACTAGGAATCATCAGAAATTTGTTAAACAATGGCGGGGGTGGAGGGAATTCAGATTTACTAGTAACCAACCTCATAGGCCATGTTCCAATACTGGACCAGATTAGAACAAACCACATTCTCTCTCAATTACTGGCCGTTTTGGGTATATCTTGGGAGAATATAATCTATACTTAGCTTATTTTATACATGCTTAACTTACTTCAACAAGTTTTAGCTCACTAAGGAATGTTTAATTCCAAACGCTCATTTACGTGTATTTCTTCAACTATGTACCGTATGTGCACCTTTGATTGCGTCATGATAGACGCCTCGCTTTTCATTTATGTACCGTGTTTTGTTTTCTTTAATTGAAAATAAAAAATTTAAATAAAAAAATATATAAAAATGAACCAGGCAGGGATCCCTCAGCACTTGTCCGTACCTTGTGCAGAATAGACATGTATCCCGGCACTAAGCAGCCATTGTTATACTGCAGCGCAATTGCTCATGTTTGTATTTTGGATATTTCACACTCTTTTGGAGTGTACCCTAATTTTACAAAATTAAATTAAAACCAAAAACCTGTGTTGGCTATCTCGTCCTCCTCCATCGCCGCTTCCACCTACTCCGCTACGTCCACCGCCTCCTCAAGAAATCCATTTCTTTTTTTTTCCATGTTTTATTTTATATCATTTCACTACTTTGTCATTTACATTTTCTGGTGAAATTCACCAATTTTTGGGTGTATAGTACCACTGCTATACCTAGTAGGCCAGTTAAATAAAAAAATAAAAAATTGTCATTAACATTTTTGGGTGAAATTCATCAATTTTTGAGCGTATAGTACCACTGCTATACCTAGTAGGCCGGTTAAAAAATAAATGAATTGACATTTACATTTTAGGGTGAAATTTACCAATTTTTGGGTGTATACCTAGTAGACCTGTAAAAAAAAATAAAAAAAAATTGTCAGTTACATTTTCTGGCGAAATTAGCAAATTTTTGGGTGTATAGTCCCACTGCTATACCTAGTAGACAGCAGTGGCGTCGCCAGGGGGGGGCCAGAGGGGGCCACGGCCCCCCTACATCATGCTGTGCCCCCCCAACTAAAATGACCCCCCCAAGTGAGCCGCTGCCGCTGGGCACAGGGAGATGAGCGCTTCCATTGCGCTCATCTCCATTGTAAACTGCCTGTGCCAGCGGAGGTGCAGGGGAGGGAGAGGCGTGTCCCTTCCCCTTCCTCTGATAGGCTGCAGGCAGGCCCCGAAGTGGAGGAGAGGCCCCGCCCCCTATTTTCACCTGTTTATCTTTCTAAAGCTAAAGGACCTTTGATGATGTCATCACAGGTCCTGTAAGGGAACTGCACAGTGTAAAGTGTAGTTCCCAGGTTAGAACAGTGCATCTGCCAGGACCTGTGATGACATCATCTTCAACATCACAGGTCCTGCAGAATCTAGCAAAGGAACTGCACCAAAAATGGTGTAGTTCCTAGGTTTCAAAGGTATATCTGCCAGGACCTGTGATGACATCATCACAGGTCCTTCAACCCCTAACAGCAAGTATTAGACGTTCACAAGCAGCTCTGTATTGATCCATACAGACTGGAATGGAGTGGTAAGAGGAGGTCCTCCACTTCTCATCATTTACCCCCCCCCCCCTCCATGCCCTGTTTTTACTCATTGCTCACTCATGTATAATACTTCAGACAGTTACAGTGACCACTACCTCATGTACCTCACAGTGACTATAATGTATAACTGACCACATATTTCTATAAACACTGCATCTACAGTATTATACCTTCTATGTCTCACATCAATACACTGCTCTGTATATATATATATATATATATATACACACACATACATGCACACACACTGCATATATTACACAGTATTATACATGCAATATGTACAGATATATAGTATATACCGCAGTGCACTGATATGTGAGGTATGAGGTATAATAGATGCTGTGTGTACAGATATCAGTACACTTCTGTATATACTATATATGTGAGGTACGAGGTATAATAGATGCAATGTGTACAGATATATAGTATATACAGCAGTGTACTGATATGTGAGGTACGAGGTATAATAGATGCAGTGTGTACAGATATATAGTATATACAGCAGTGTACTGATATGTGAGGTACGAGGTGTCAATACACTGCTGTATTTACTATATACCTGTACACACTGCATCTATTATACCTCGTACCTCACATATCAGTACACTGCTGTATATACTATATATCTGTACAAACTACATCTATTATACCTCATACCTCACATATCAGTACACTGCTGTATATACTATATATCTGTACACACTGCATCTATTATACCTCGTACCTCACATATTACACTACTGTATATACTGTATACACTGCATATATTATACCCCGTACCTCACATATCAGTACACTGCTGTATATACTATATATCTGTACACACTGCATCTATTATACCCTGTACCTCACATATCAGAACACTAGGGAATATACTATATACCTGTACACACTGCATCTATTATACCGCGTACCTCACATAACTGTACACTGCTGTATATAATATACATCTGCATCTATTATACCTCTTTTGTGTGCCAGGGCTGTTTTGTAATCCCATTCCGGCCCTGATGGCATAAATTATAAAACGCAGCAGCAAGAATAGTTCATGGAACAAAGGGAGGGGCTATAAAAGGGGAATGGGGGCCCAATTTAGATTCCTGCTATGGGGCCCAGTGATTTTTATGTACGCCCCTGGCTGCAGGCACTAGGCCGGCAGCCTATCAGAGGCCGGCGCAATGACGTCATCGTGCCGCCTGAGCCTTACATTACAGCGTGGGACACAGGAAGAGGCTGCATCGCATCGCTGACACTTAGGTAAGTATAAGTGTTTTTTTTTTTTTTTTTACAATAGTGTTACTGGCACATTGGGGGGGCTTATCACATATTTATTACTTATTACTGGCACATGATGTTGGGGGGGGACTTTATACTGGTACATAATGATGGGGGGGCTTAATACTGGCACATGATGATGGGGGGACTTAATACTGGCACATGATGATGGGGGGACTTAATACTGGCACATGATGATAGGGGGGACTTAATACTGGCACATGATGATGGGGGGACTTAATACTGGCACATGATGATGGGGGGACTTAATACTGGAACATGGGGGGGCTTAATACTGGCACGTGATGGGGTGCTTATTACTGGCACGTGATGGGGGGCTTATTACTGGCACGTGATGGGGGGCTTATTACTGGCACGTGATGGGGGCTTATTACTGGCACATTGGGGGGCTCTTGTTACTGGCACGTTATTGAGGGCACTTATTACTGGCACATTATTGGTGGGCACTATAGGGGCATCTACTGAGGCCACAAAGAAGGGGTGTTTTATATGGAGGGCTCTGTACAGTAGCATTTTATACTGGGACACATTATGGTGGGTACTATGGAGAAGGGGAGAGAGGAGTACTATGGGGTCATCTACGGGGGGCACTAAGAAGGGGTATTTTATACTTGCAAATTATGGGGGACACTGAGGGCATCTACTGGGGCACGATATATGGGACATTTTATACTGGTACATTATGGGGGGCACTAGCAGAAAGGGGGGAGAGGAGTACTATGGAGGCATTTACTGGTGCACTATATAGGGGTATTTTATACTGGCACATTATGGGGGACATTAGCTCAACTGGGGGCATAAGGGGGTATGTTTTGCACATTATAAGGAGAATTATTTCTACTGGGGGGCATTATAGGGGGTTTTGTTACTCCCCCATGGTATGACCCCCTAGTAGCAGCACCAGCCTCTCCCTGCTCTGCTATCCCTCTGCCCCTTCTCCAAATCCTTATTATGAAATCTTTCTCATTAGGATAAAACACAACATCAGCTCCGCCGAGCCCCCGGCCAAGTGTTGAAGTGGCGTCCGAGATCCCCAAGGGCCAAGCCAAGTAATTGTAAGTGTTCATGTGAAATATGTTTATTGTATATATGTACACTCCTGTGAGAGGCGGGGAGGGAGATCTGTGGATGACACTGTTATAGGGAGGGGGGTCTGTGGATGACACTGTTATGGAGGGGGAAATGGGGATGACACTGTCATGGGGTGGATCTGTGGATGACACATATAGCATAAGATGCTATATACGGTATGTGGCATTCACAGACCCCCCCCCCCCATAGTAGTGTCATCCACAGATCCCCCTCTCTATAAAAGTGTCATCCACAGACAGCTGGACTTTTCTTCCCTGTTGCGGTTTTAGGTATTGGGTAAAGTATTGCAGCATTTCTAAGCGTACTTGTGTAAATGTATCGTTGTTATAGCTGCCCCCCCTACTTTTGTCCTGGCCCCCAGTGTGCCCCCCTAAAATTTGAAAGCTAGAGACGCCACTGGTAGACAGGTTAAACAAAAAAAAATAAACTGTCATTTACTTTCTTGGCTGAAAGTAACCAATTTTTGGGTGTATAGTACCACTGCTATACCTAGTAGTCCAGTTAAAAATAAAATAAAATTGTCATTTACATTTTAGGGTGAAATTCACCAATTTTGGTGTGTATAATACCACTGCTATACCTAGTGGACCGGTAAAAATAAATAAAAAAATTATCAGTTACATTAGCTGGCAAAATTAACAAATTTTTGGGTGTATAGTACCACTGCTATACCTAGTAGGCCGGTTAAACCAAAAAAATAAAAAATGTCATTTACTTTTTTGGGTGAATTTAACCATTTTTTGGGTGTATAGGTCCACTGCTATACCTAGTAGGCCGGTTAAAAAATAAATAAATTGTCATTTACATTTTAGGGTGAAATTCACCAATTTTGGTGTGTATAGTACCACTGCTATACCTAGTAGACCGGTAAAAAAAAAAAAAAAAAATTGTCAGTTAAATTTTATGGTGAAATTAACACATTTTTGGGTGTATAGTACCACTGCTATACCTAGTAGGCCGGTTAAAAAAAAAAATTGTCATTTACATTTTAGGTTGAAATTCACCAATTTTTGGGTGTGATGTACCACTCCTATACCTAGTAGACCAAAAAAATATATATCTATTTTATCAGTTACATTTTTTGGGTGTAATATACCCTCCTCTACCTAGTTGACAACTTAATAAATTTCAATAATTTTTCTGTTACATTCTTGGGTTGACATTATACAATTTTAGACGTGAATAAACCCCTGCTCTGCATAGGTGACAGGGAATAAAATGTAATAAATTATTCAGTAATTAATGCGCGCCACATCCTTACATTCAATGCTTAAACTTTAAAACGTTGTCCCACTTTTATGCTTTAATCATTTCTCCCATATTTCAACTCTATAATTTTAAATTTGAAAAAATGAATCCTCCCTTGGATGTGGTCTCTCTTTCTCACGCTCCCTCTCCGGCCTGGAACACTGATTCCCCGCCACCCGTGATCACCATGGTAGGCGCATAAAAGAACATTGAAAGTTGATAGAGCAGATATCAAATTGGATCGTGAACATCACGGGGACGTGCGACATGGTGGGGCAGTAAGTGTGCACACGCCTACACGTACTGACTGATGGGTCAGCCTCTGCAACTTCTGGGTCTCCAAATTGGGCACATGGCCTGAGCTTGCCCTTTACCCCTTGGAGGTGCTGGCCTGCCCTGCAGCCAGTGTATTGTCTGAACGTGTGTTTAGCACGACTGGAGGGGGTTATCACAGGTTATATTTCCCAATGTTTTGGGGTGTACCCTAATTTTAAAAATAAAATTTTAAACCAAAAAGCAGTGTAGGCTACCTCCTCCTCCTCCACCGCCACTTCCACCTACACCGCCACATCCACCGCCTCCTCAACCTCCTACTCCATATGGACCTCGTCCTCCTAGATCAAGATTATTATTTTTTATTTTCAAGTATTTTATGTTATTTTAAAGCGAACCTTTCACCTGCATTTCACTTAATAAACTATCACAAGTACCTTATAGATCATCCTCATTGTGTTATCATACAGTCTTGTCCCGCTTTTCTGTCATGTATATTCATGAAAAAATCGACTTATAAAGTACTCTTCTCCAGCTCCAGAAGTCACGCTAGAAGTCAAGGGGGTAGCCCTTCCCTCACTCCAGGCTGTAACTCCCCTGCCCTAACCCCGCCTCTATGCAGTCTAATTGACACCCGTCTCAGTCGCCGGGACCGCGCTTGTACAGGCGGTGCATGCGCCGTTGGACTCAAACGCGATCCTGGAACTGAATCGCGCATGGAGCGTGAAGATCGGGGCGCGCGCATGAGGAAGAGAAGACAGGCAGGCATCGGGGACGGCGCATGCGCGATTCAGTTACAGGATCACGCTTGAGTCCGACGGCGCATGCGCCACCTGTACAAGCGCGGTCCCGGCGACTGAGTCGGGTGTCAATTAGACTGCATAGAGGCGGGATTAGGGCAGGGGAGTTACAGCCTGGAGTGAGGGAAGGGCTACCCCCTTGACTTCTAGCGTGACTTGTGGAGCTGGAGAAGAGTACTTTATAAGGCGATTTTTTCATGCATATACATGACAGACCAAAAGTTTGGACACACCTTCTCATTCAAAGAGTTTTCTTTATTTTCATGACTATGAAAATTGTAGATTCACACTGAAGGCTTCAAAACTATGAATTAACACATGTGGAATTATATACATAACAAACAAGTGTGAAACAACTGAAAATATGTCATATTCTAGGTTCTTCAAAGTAGCCACCTTTTGCTTTGATTACTGCTTTGCACACTCTTGACATTCTCTTGATGAGCTTCAAGAGGTAGTCCCCTGAAATGGTTTTCACTTCACAGGTGTGCCCTGTCAGGTTTAATAAGTGGGATTTCTTGCCTTATAAATGGGGTTGGGACCATCAGTTGCGTTGAGGAGAAGTCAGGTGGATACACAGCTGATAGTCCTACTGAATAGACTGTTAGAATTTGTATTATGGCAAGAAAAAAGCAGCTAAGTAAAGAAAAACGAGTGGCCATCATTACTTTAAGAAATGAAGGTCAGTCAGTCAGCCGAAAAATTGGGAAAACTTTGAAAGTAAGGGCTATTTGACCATGAAGGAGAGTGATGGGGTGCTGCGCCAGATGACCTGGCCTCCACAGTCACCGGACCTGAACCCAATCGAGATGGTTTGGGGTGAGCTGGACCGCAGAGTGAAGGCAAAAGGGCCAACAAGTGCTAAGCATCTCTGGGAACTCCTTCAAGACTGTTGGAAGACCATTTCAGGGGACTACCTCTTGAAGCTCATCAAGAGAATGCCAAGAGTGTGCAAAGCAGTAATCAAAGCAAAAGGTGGCTACTTTGAAGAACCTAGAATATGACATATTTTCAGTTGTTTCACACTTGTTTGTTATGTATATAATTCCACATGTGTTAATTCATAGTTTTGATGCCTTCATAGTCATGAAAATAAAGAAAACTCTTTGAATGAGAAGGTGTGTCCAAACTTTTGGTCTGTACTGTACATGGCAGAAAAGCGGGTCAAGACTGTATCATAACACAATGAGGATGATCTATAAGGTACTTGTGATAGTTTATTAAGTGAAATGCAGGTGAAAGGTTCGCTTTAAGTCATTTTCCTATCCACATTTGTTTGCAGAGCACTTGCCATGCTCTTAACCACATTTGGACGTCATTTGCAGCCCTCTAGCCCTTTCCATGACATTTTTAGAGCCATTGTAGTGCTCAAAAGTTCGGGCCCCTATTGACTTCAATGGGGTTCGGGGTCAAGTTTGGGTCCCGAACTCGAACTTTTTTCCGAAGTTCGGCCGAACCAGTCGAACCCGAACATCCAGGTGTCCGCTCAACTCTAGTTATCAGTTATTAACTTTTTCACTGCTATAACACTTTTTATCCATTAGATTTCTTAGAATACTTTCAAATATTTCACATACAACAGACGTCAAACGCACAGGGTGGTGGCGACTCGTTTCCACCATTGTACCTGTCTAAAATACAGGTGCGTAACTACATTGGTCATCAAGCCCTATAGCGAGATATGGATCAGCAGAGTTATATGTATATATTCAGCTCAAGAGTGATATATGGAGCACTTGTATAGCACATATACACAGCCCTGTGCATACTGAAGGCTGGCTTGCAGGTCAGCATTGACGTGCCTGGGGGCAGGGGGCCTCATGTCTAGGGATGAGTGAACCTCAAGTTTTGAAGTTCGATTTCGGGTATATGCTGAATTGCATTGTGGATTCTGTTACCACGGACCATAATGCGATTCAATAACAGAATGTGTGATGGGATTCCTTTAGAGGCATTCCGTTAATCATTTTGTCATAATGAAAGCGACGGAATGGGGCGCAGCCATAATGTAGTGCGAATTGACTTGGGGGGAAGACAGTAGGACAGTAGGGGGTTAATGTTGTGGGGTAGGGGTGGGCCTAAGGAAGGAAGGGGAGGACGTGCAGTTTGGCGGGCAGTATATGTAGGCCGGAGGTGGGGCGTCAGTCAGTGGCTGGCATAGTGAAGCGCGTTTGCAGGGCCAAGATGTCGTCGCTGGAAGAGTTATTGGAGGCGGTTAGGGCGGCTGTACAGGTACATGGTGCGGCCCGTTTACAAGAGACCATGCAGTCGGTCCTGAACCCCCCGTCTGCGACTGGTGAGGCGGTGCGTTCCGGCCGGGCTAGGCGTTCAGTTCCCCCTGAGCGCCTGAGCCCTGAGACGACTCCGAGACTGCGTCGGCGAATGAGGAGCCCCATTAGGAACCCTCCGCTGCAGCCTGCGATGCCTGTGGCTGAGCCGGTTCGCAGACGCAGCGGGAGGACGGCGAGGAGAGAGGGCAGGACGACGGGAGAGGGACGGTCTGGTGCGGGTCCCGTCTCCCGGCCGACGAGAGGAAGAAGGCAGGTGCGTGCGGCTTTCTCCCCGCGAGAGGCGGTGCGGGAGAGACGAGGCGGGTCTGTATTACCTGCAGGCGGCGACGGTGTGGCTGCGGCTGGGTCGCTCCACGGCCTGGGCCTCGTGGATGTCGGGGTGAGGAGTTGTCCTGCGTCGCGGTCAGGCTCTGCTGATCGGCGACGTCATCAGGGAGGGCCTGAGGCGCAGAGCGATGATGCTGGGAGAAGAAGCGCGTCGCGACCCCTGGTGGTGGGTCGGCGACATGGCGCCTTTTCAAGGGATGCGGTAGAGGATGAGCCCCCGGAACGGCTGCATGGGACCGCGGCTCACAGTGCTGGTGCTGTGGAGCCAGCTTCACTGGGAGTCGCCGGGATGAGAGGTGTGCGGCCAGGATTGAGGGCCTCTTCTTCACAAGGGGCTGCGGAGGTTGGCCCTTTGCAACAGGAGTCAGAGGAGGAGTCTTTCCAGTTGGAGGAAGGCGAAGTGGATCCGGGTGAAGAGTCTGCGGCTGGTGGTATGGACGACGCTGGGCCATCTGGAGGTGACGTCTCGTGCGTGGTATCAGAAGGGAGGTCTGCGGCTGCCGGCGACACCGCCCGGGGACGGCCAGGTGAGAGAGCGGCGTGTCAAATGCATGTTGGGGGGGTCGGGAATTCAGGGTTACATAGTGGGGGGGGTTCTGAAGCTTTGGTGAGGGATGTATTATCGGGTATGCTTGCTTTGTTATCAAGGTTAGGTCCGGGTGCAGTGGGGAATCCGGCGGCTGTGTGGTCTCCTGCGGCTGATTTGGCGGTGGTCCCAGGGGCAGCGCAGGGTTTACTGAGTGTGAGTGGGGGTGCGGTGGCCGGTGGCCAGGCCTGTGGTTCTGGGCGGGTAGCTGGGGAAAAAGGTGATGTGGTTGATGGTGTTAGGTTGGCGGATTCAGCAAAGGGTGAGATTTATGTATGTTTTGAGGGGCCGCTGGGGGCTCATTTGAAGCCGGAGGTCAGGGAGAAGATATGGAAGGATGAATATGTGGAGATCTTCTCTATGCTCCCTTTGGAGAAATTTAATTTGGATAGGGGTAAGCTGGATGAGAGTAAGAAGGAGGAGGAAGAAAGGAGGAGGTTTAGGTTGATTCCGCGTACTTTTCAGAATTGGTTGCAGGCTTTTGCAATTTTGGCCAGCGTCATTGGGGAAAAGACGCCAGAGCACTGCTCGGCTCTTTTCTGCTATATGGATGCTATTGGGGAGGCGCATCGGACGTATGGGGGTGTGGCTTGGCTTAGGTACGACGAGCAGTTCCGGCAGCGGAAGGCGGTCAGGCCTAGCATTCGTTGGGACCATAAGGATATTGGTCTGTGGATGCGTTTGATGGCAGCACCTCGGGGTGGAGGGTCTCAGCCCTTTCGTGGAGCGGCCGGGGGTGCCTCGGCTGCGGAGTCTCAGGTTGGGGGAAAAAAGGGTTATTGCTGGCAATTCAATGAAGGGCATTGCCGGTTCTTGTCCGATTGCAGGTTTAAGCATGAGTGCTCCGGTTGCGGAGGTTCCCATAGCCTGTCCCGGTGTTTCCGGAGGGGGAAAGGTAAGGGATCCGAGGTTATGCAAAAGAGGGGTGACTCCGGTGAGGGTGGAAGAGATGGAGCCGTATTTAAGGAGGTACCCAAATAGGGGGGCGGCTCGGTTGTTGTTGGAGGGGTTTACCGCGGGGTTTATTATCCCGTGTAGTTTGGTGGGGACGCGGGTTGCTTCCCGGAATTTGATTTCAGCTTTGCGCTACCCTGATGTGGTGAGGGATAAAATTGTGAAGGAGGTTGCGGCTGGCAGAGTTGTAGGCCCCTTTTCAGAATGTCCTTTGCCGGAGTTATGGGTATCCCCATTGGGTTTGGTTCCTAAGAAGGAGCCCAATAAGTTCAGGCTCATTCATCATTTGTCCTATCCGCTTGGTGGGTCTGTGAATGATGGGATAGCGGACGAGTTATGCTCAGTGTCATACACGTCTTTTGATGAGGCAGTGCGGTGGGTGCGGCGTTTCGGGCAGGGCGCCCTGCTTGCTAAGACGGATATTGAAGCGGCTTTTCGGTTGTTGCCCATTCACCCTGACAGTTTGCACTTGCTTGGTTTTAAGTGGGATGGTTGTTTTTATGTTGATTGTTGTTTGCCGATGGGGTGCGCGATCTCGTGCTCCTTGTTTGAGTCGTTTAGTTGTTTTTTAGAATGGGTGGTGAAACAGGAGGCGGGTTGGAACTCGGTTTTGCACTACCTGGATGATTTTTTGTTTCTTGGTCCGGCTGGATCTAGGGTGTGCGCAGTGCTGCTGCATACAATGGAGAGGGTTGCGGCGCGTTTCGGAATTCCGTTGGCTGCGGATAAGACGGAAGGCCCTGCCACGGTCATTAAGTTCTTAGGTATTGAGATTGACAGTTTGGCTATGGAGTGTCGTTTGCCTGAGGATAAGGTGCGTGATCTCTTGCAGGAGGTCGTGTTTCTGAGGAAGGCTAGGAAGGTGCAACTTAAGCGGGTTCAATCAGTTTTTGGAAAATTGAATTTTGCTTGTCGCATCTTGCCAATGGGGCGGGTTTTTTGCCGTCGCTTGGCGTTAGCCACTGCGGGCATTACTGCGCCTTTTCATTATTTACGGTTGCCAGGGGCTGTGAAGGATGATTTGGTGGTGTGGGAGAATTTTTTGTTGGATTATAATGGTAGGTCGGTGTGGATGGAAGCGGTGGTTAGCAATGTGGACTTGGAGTTGTTTTCGGATGCGTCTGGTTCTTGTGGTTATGGTGTATTTTGTAGGGGACAATGGAGTGCAGGTGGTTGGCTGGCGGAATGGAGGCAGGCTGGCTTACTTTCAAACTTGGTGTTGTTGGAACTTTTTCCTATTGTCTTGGCCACTGAGTTGTGGGGGGACTGGCTGAGGAATCGGCGGGTGCGTTTTTACTGCGATAACATGGGAGTTGTGCAAGCAATTAATAGTCAGTCGGCTAATTCACCGCCTGTGTTGAATTTGCTGAGGTACTTCGTGCTGAGGGGTTTGCAATTGAATGCTTGTTTTGTGGCGGAGCATGTCCCAGGAGTGGATAACTCATTGGCTGATTCCCTTTCTCGTTTTCAGTGGGAGCGTTTCCGCGGCTTGGCGCCGGGTGCCGAAATTCGGGGGTTGCCCTGTCCTCAGTGGCTCTGGAGCGTGGCCTTGGGGTGTCAGCGGGCCTGATTAGGCGGTCACTTAGTAACGGTACGTGGGCTGCTTATTCTTCTGTGTGGTCTTTGTGGGAGGAATTGATTGAGCAAGTTGGGGGTTGTAGCTCGCTGGACGAATTTCGAACGTTATTGGTTTTCTGGTTAGGAACGTTTTATGCAGCAGGTTTATCTTTTTCAGTGGCGTCAAAGAGGTTAGCGGCTGTCGCCTTTTGGTTGCGGTTGCGAGGTATAGCCGATGTGTCTAAGTGTTTTATGGTACGGCAGGCGTTGAAGGGATACCGCCGTTGCGGAGTACGGAGGGACAATCGCAGGCCGGTTTCATTTGCGGTGTTGCAGAAGTTATGGTCAGAGGCGGGATCGGTGTGTATGTCGGCATTTGTTTAGGGCGGCTTTTTCTCTGGCATTTTTTGGAGCGTTTCGCATCTCAGAGTTGGTGGCAGCGAGTCGCACGAGCACTGGGGGTTTGTTATGGGAAGATGTTGGTTTGGTGGATGGTGTTTTGCGGTGTTGCATTCGCAGGTCTAAGACGGACCAGGAGGGTAGAGGGGTTGTTTTATGGCTGAGGCCATTGGTAGGGTCTGTGCTTTGTCCTGTGCGTTGTATGGAGGATTTCTGGGAGGTGCGGCCGAGCGGGAAGGGGACGTTGTTGATTCATCAGGATGGGTCTCGGTTGTCTCGTTTCCAATTTGTCGCTGTTTTCAGGAAGTGCTTGGTGGCTGCTGGTTTGCCCGCTATGGAATACGCTTCTCATTCTTTTCGGATAGGTGCCGCAACGGAGGCGGCTAGGTGGGGCCTAGGTGAGGAGGTCATTCGGCGTATAGGTCGTTGGGAGTCGGATTGTTTTCGGTCATATATCCGGCCCCATTTGCTGTGAATGGCTGGTGAGGGCTTTGGGGTGGGGAAGTTGTTAAAGTATCTGACAATCTTGGATGTGTTTTTTAATTGTGTTTGTTTTGTTGCAGGGTCGGCTCCTTGTTTGACTTGGATTTTTGGGCATTCATATGTTCATTGGGGTGCCTTGCGAGCGGACGTCAGGCGGAACGGACGCCAGTTGGGTTTTTCGGCGGAGGACATGCGGATTAGGTGGATTGGTTTGCGGGGGCTTCTTTGGGGGAGAGTCTTGCCGGAGATCTATTTGAATGTACAGTTGGATCGGCCGCCGGACGTGTTGGTTCTTCATGTCGGCGGGAATGATTTGGGGGTACGTCGGTCCCGGGATGTGATCCGGGATATTAAGTTGGATGTGTTGCGTTTGCTGGCGGATTTTCCTGAGATTTTGCTGGTTTGGTCGGAGGTGGTGGCGAGAAGTAGTTGGAGGTTCGCCAGGTCGGTTGAGCGGATCAATAAGGTGCGGGCGAAATTGAACAAGGAGGTGGGGCGCTTTGTTCGCAGGCAAGGTAGTATAGTGGTGCGCCATCGGGAATTGGAGGCGGCGTCGCCTCAGTTCTTGAGAGCGGATGGTGTGCACCTTAATGATGTCGGTATTGACATGTGGGCTTTGAGCATTCAGGAGGGTTTGGAGACGGCCCTGAGGGTTTGGTGGGACGCCCACAGGTGAGGTGTCACCGGTGGTCTTCTCGTGGCTGATTGTTAGGGGATCCTGGGGGAGCGATTCAATGGTTAAGAGATGCGGGACATGTTGGAGCCTGCATCTCATGTGGTTTCTGAATGCCGAGGATGGGGGCTCCTGTCTGGGCTAAAAGGCCTACAGGAGGAGATACTTGGTTACTTCAAGCAGTTGGTGCTCTTGGGTCGGTGAGTGCGGCCGAGGGTAAGCTTGAAGTACAAGGTGAGACGGTTAAGGAAGATGGCGCTGGTTTGGGTTGCCCTCCAGGATCCTTTTGTTACTGTGCAGTGGGTCATAACATTGAAGGTTGTGTTAATGTGTCGGTTGTTATTATTATTGTCATTATTGTCGTGATTATTTATTATTATTATATGTGAATAATAAAGTTCGGCCATCACGGTCAATTTCTCCAATCAAGTCGGTGTCGGTGTGGTTTATTGAAGGGGAGGTTAGTGGTACGGACGGAGGAGATTCTTCCATCCTATTAAGTCATGAAAGCGACGGAATGGGGCGCAGCCATAATGTAGTGCGAATTGACTTGGGGGGAAGACCGTAGGACAGTAGGGGGTTAATGTTGTGGGGTAGGGGTGGGCCTAAGGAAGGAAGGGGAGGACGTGCAGTTTGGCGGGCAGTATATGTAGGCCGGAGGTGGGGCGTCAGTCAGTGGCTGGCATAGTGAAGCGCGTTTCCCACCCTCCCACCCTATTTTAGTTGGTTAGTGGATGGCGTCTGGTTGGGCTGATTGTTAGGGGATCCTGGGGGAGCGATTCAATGGTTAAGAGATGCGGGACATGTTGGAGCCTGCATCTCATGTGGTTTCTGAATGCCGAGGATGGGGGCTCCTGTCTGGGCTAAAAGGCCTACAGGAGGAGATACTTGGTTACTTCAAGCAGTTGGTGCTCTTGGGTCGGTGAGTGCGGCCGAGGGTAAGCTTGAAGTACAAGGTGAGACGGTTAAGGAAGATGGCGCTGGTTTGGGTTGCCCTCCAGGATCCTTTTGTTACTGTGCAGTGGGTCATAACATTGAAGGTTGTGTTAATGTGTCGGTTGTTATTATTATTGTCATTATTGTCGTGATTATTTATTATTATTATATGTGAATAATAAAGTTCGGCCATCACGGTCAATTTCTCCAATCAAGTCGGTGTCGGTGTGGTTTATTGAAGGGGAGGTTAGTGGTACGGACGGAGGAGATTCTTCCATCCTATTAAGTCATAGAAGTCTATGGCCATCATAACGGATCCGTTCCGCTTCTGTTATGCAGATGAGTGGCTGGCTAGTGCTATCACTGTACCTGTTCACTCCACCTGCTAGCAGCTATTCTGTGATCGCAACTACAAATTCCATACCACCAGCAGGGAACACTCATGGTAACCCAGCTTAGGTTCCTGAGCAAGATCGTCTTTATTGGGGTGACTATTCCGCTGTAGGACGGGCCATACTTAGTAATAGGGGTATTTCTGGGTAAGACCTCCATATCCTAGTTCTTGCTAAACCGGGCGGCTAGTATTAAGTTTGGCAGTAAATGTATGTTTTGCTGATATGCCTGTACATTGATGATTTTGTTATAGCTATGTGGAATTGCAGAGCCATTCACAGAGGTGAAACTTAAAGGGGTTGTGCAAAAATGGGATATGAAGGTTTGGCAAACTCCAAACGGGGTGGAGGTTTGGCCGGACCTGTAAACGAAAAAATAGTTTCGTACAGAGTGTAAAATGTACAGAACATTTCATATAAATCCAGGCATGCCTTTGACTTCCCATCAAATTGTGCAGGGGTGGCAAATGGGGTGACACAACCTAAGAAAAAGGAATTTCTGCTACTGCTAAGGCTGGGTTCACACCTGAGCGTTTTACAGCGCATTCCTACGCGCTGTAAAACGCTCAACAGGCAAAAAACAATGTTTCCCTATGGACATGGTTCTCACCTGAGCGTTTTACAGCGCGTACGAACGCGCTGTAAAACGCCCTATGCCCCAAGTAGTACAGGAGCTTCTTTGGGGCGTATTGTTGCGCGTAACACCTCTGTTTTTCATTGCGCACCTCTGTGGTCAATAGCAAGAACGCGCGTACGACGCGCGTTTCCAAAATACAAAGACGCCCCAAAATACGCCTCTAAAACGCCCGATAAAAACGCCTGTAAACAGCGCTTATCGAATACGCTCAGGTGTGAACCCAGCTTAAAGGTTACTGGGAGCTGAATATTGTGGAGGTCTCTACCTCTAGCTGACTCACACCAAGTTCAGTTACCAGTCCAGCCAATTCTTCTACATCTAGCAGGAATGGTATGGAAGCCTCCGCAACCTGAGTATGTGAATAATACCTTCCTTTTTTTTTATACATGGATGGTCTACACTGTGGTTTTTGCTTTCTAAAGACCATACAGATGGCAACCTGGTGTAAATCATTATTGCAAATTTGTCAAATCATTTTACTAAAACTCTCCATTTTCCAGCTTTAGATGTAGGACTAGTAGTTGCTCAGTCAGCACTGAATGTGTCCTCCCAATGCTGTAACTTGATGAGTCACTAGATGGGAGACTATTGCTTCATTAATACTGTTGTATGTGGCCATGTAAGTATTCTGTGTGACCTTTAAGCGTCAGAAGACCTCTGAAGGTATTGCTCTTTTCAGCAATTAGTGATACAGTAGCTTGTTTGTGGGATCACAAGCTAACCTTTGCTCCACAGGTACTTCAGTAAGTTTTAGGTGTACTGGTTGTTCTTCCTTGCACCACTTTTGGTCGGTATTTACCACTGAATACAGGAAATATTACCCATTAGACCGGCCATATTAGAGATGTCCTGACCCAGTTATCTATTTGGTTGACTGTGAGCAAAAAGCAACGGTACTGTTATGAGGAGGCACAACTTTCCCACTAAACCCCATACTCCCTCTTCCTCTAAACCCAACCATTTATCTTTCACCTTAATTGTTTTATATATTTTTTTTTATTATAGAAAACTGGAATACATTGATATGTTCCCACAAATGCCTTAGTTATACAATCTGGTAATGCAAAATGGAAACATTATAAAAAGTATGTTGATTGTAAAGCCAAGCTCTAAAACACATTGAAGTATCACAGTTTGCTAACTTGTTATATAATAATTTTCTTAGGTTTCATACACTGACTGTATTTTACTTACTATCCCAGATGCCACAGTCTCGGTGCAATGAGCCGTGTTCTCCAGGATACAGGAAAGCTTCTAATGGAGGATATCTGGCCTGCTGCTATGACTGTGTCCCCTGTTCTGAGAGTGAAGTGTCCAATATAACCGGTAATTTAAGGATAAATGAATTGATTCTACTAGTTAGGAATTTGTCCCGAATTTCCCAAAAACTTCTAACAAACTTGTTCTGTGAGAATGAGAGAGAACCTAGAATGCTAATTTGTGTTTCTGAGCAACAAATATGCGTTGTCTGAGGGGTCATCTTTCTGCAGCATTCGCCACCACTAGGGGTCTCTTTAAGAGGGAAAAATTTACTTGTTTTGTCGTGACTCCAGTTGCAGTGAAGCAACAAGGGCACAAGGGCCCTTTTAGTGATGTTGTGGATGGTACCCAGGTGTAGGAATGAAAGAGTGGTGCAGGGTGGCCCAAATGTCCTTCAATGGTGTTGCACGTGTTATGGTGCTCCTACCTGGATACGCTGGAACCTCAGGCATTGGCTCCGATGCAGAAAAAGGGGGGTAGTAGTAGTAGGGGGTTGAAGAATAAATTGAGTCCTCTTTGCTGTGTCTTTTGCTCTTTGGCTCTGATGTGCTAACAGGATAGCTGTAGAATTTAGCTTTCTCTGGGTGCTGTACTTCTCTCTTGTAGTCTGGTCTGGCTCTAACTTTACCCAGAGAACACTTTACTCCTGGTTTCTGAGGCTTCAGACTTCGGCCTCCTGATCCAGCTGAGCTGAAGGTGCTCCAGTTGGCCTGGGCAAGGCTCGTCCAGCAGGGACGGGCTCCTTCTGCCTTCCCCTAGCAGGGGGTAAACTGAACTAACTAGTCCCTCCCTCTCTTAGATAGAGCTAGAATGGAAAGAAAGGTTCCATTCTAGATAAAATAGCTCTGCCATTTATGCTGCCATCTGGGGGTAAACAAGGCATATTACACTTAATAAACAGTTACAGAATAGAGAATGCACATAGTGAAGACCCTGCAATAAATACGTATGATGACATGAGGTTAACCATAGGAGACAGCAGCAGGATGCAGAAGTGGTAATGCACCTCTGGGGCATTACATTTCTCCTTATGGAAAGCATCTAGCATGTGGAGTACATGTGCTGTAAATTGTATGCCAGGCAACACCCCTCTGGGTTTTTGGAAAAGATGTTTGAGTTGGCTTTCCTAAACCTTTCTGACGGAGGCAGATGTGACATAAGCTAATTTTTATATATTTTTCTCAGAAAAACAGAAGAGCTTTGACTGGCTTATGATACTCCTTATGCTCACTCAGCACCCTCCAAAAGAAGAAATAGTACCCCAACCAAGGCCTCTTAGGCAGCCAAGCAAATTTTTTATTGGTCGTCTCTAAGGATGAGTGAACCATTTCGTGCCAAACCAGGTTTGGTCCAAACTTTGCTATTTTTTGCATGGCAGACGAACCAGAATCTTTTCAGGTTAGGTTTGGATGAATATATTTATATGGAGCATGGAACAATTTTACCGAACATGTCAGCAAGAAAAAAGCACTAGGGAGGAAGAAGAAGGGTTCTAGTATGACCCTTAGAGGAAGTAGGGGGAGGGCTTGTCTTGATTTGCTCCTAGGCTGACAGACAACCTGGTTGAGCCAATCGGGCAGGGAGGTGCCTGAGCACAACGTCATTCTGTGCTGGGTTGTGATTGATGGTGGTTGGGTCTTACAGTGTCTGCCAGAAAACAATCATAGGAAGTCAAGTACAGTCAGAAATCAATCAAGCTTGTATTCTACTGCCAAGAACAGTGAAGGGAAAGGTTAGAATAGGGAGGTAGGGAAGATGTCAGCCATGGAGTGAGAAGAGAGGAGCCTTTGTCTTCTAGCAGAACTGCAGCTGTTGAAAACCTCAAAAGCAGCTACCTTTTTGGGCTAAATCTTTTTCTTCTCTCCACACAATCCTCAATCCTGTTTATTCTATCTCCACACAGTTGGAATTTCATCTTCTTTGGTGAGTTCAATTGAATTAAACCAGCATATAGGTGATTAGTACTCCAATACACAGGGCAGGGCAACCATTTACCTGTGACTGATAATATGATATTAAGGGTCAGGCTTGGCCCTTAGTCTTCTGTTTCTGTTCATTTATCTCTCCACATGGTTGGAATTTTTTGGGGAGTTGTTCAATCTAATTTAAGCAGGATATGGGTGCTTAGTACAACAAAACCCTGGGTAGCGCAAAAAAGTATCTGTGAGTGACAACCGGATCCTTTCTGTAGTTTCACTGTCCAACCAGTGACCAACTCCACTGTCCAACTAGTGTAACTCCGGGACGGAGTTTCACGATACTAATCCTTCGTCTGCAGGACTTTGACAGGTGAAAGATAGGGTTTAGCCACGAGAAGTGGGGTCGCCCCTGTTGGGGCGGGTGCTCCGCTTTTAGGCAGGGGTAGCTTTAGGAAAGAGATAGGGATAGTCTGCCCTTTGATCCCATTCTCACTGCTATAACCCGCCCTCTGTCTGTGGTCAGCAAACCATAAGTTACAAAATAGCTACACTATATCCAGTTTTATTTTAAACAGCCCACTAGGGTGTATGAATTTTTTTTCTTTTGATTAGATATTTTGTAATTCTATGTTTTGGGATGAATTTATATTTTTATATGATAGTATTAAAGGTTAAGTTTTAGAGAAAATTGTCATTTCACAGTGATATTAATACATCAAGCGATCAGAACATACGGCGCATAGCAAATTTGAACAGCAGGTGGCGAAAGAGAGCAAAGCAAATCCTAATTTTTTTTTAAAAAATATAAATTTTAAAAAACAAGGTTAGAGCAGGTAGGTCCCCTGAATATTGGTAAATGGGGGATGGTCACTGAAGATAAGGAAATGGCAGAGTTACACTGGGGGACATTTACTATGCATGTTGCAGAATTATGCAGAATAATTATTGCGCCAAATATATTAAATGGCTTCTCAGGGAATTAAGAAAATTAACATACATAAATATTACTTTATTATAAATATATTACCAAATACCTTTCATTAGTTATATGGCACGTTTTGTCTAGGGATTAATCATTAGGAGAAATAAAATGGCCTCCGTCATATTAGTACACACAGAATCAGTTCTAATCACTAGTGATGGACGAACATCTGCCGGGACGGTTCGCAAACGCGATCAAATGTTCGCGAACCGCAAGTTCGCGGCGGGTCCCATTCATTTTAATGGCAGGCGAACCTGAAAAACCTTCAGCTCATATTTGCAGCCAATATATAATTACTAGAAGTGCACAAATAGTCCCACAACACGGACACTGACACCGGATGTATTATTTGAATTTGCGATCTCCATTCATTATTTTTTTCAATGCGAAATATCGGCAATATAATTTTCGCATATGCGCATGCGCAAATGCACTATAAAGAAAGTATATTGGTATATAACACCCCGCTTCAATCTGTTTTTTTGGGGGGCGACTGGTATATCACACCAGTAGAAATGATTTGTTCCAATAACGCTTGTCCCTCTATATACCTGCAGTATCGCAGCAGAACCGCACACAACTGCCGCACAATACAAATGCACGATAATATACCGTCTAACATAGAAAGTCTATTATAACATTGTACAAGGAAGGCAATCCATTAGAATATACATGAAGATAAAATGTAACCTTTAATAATGTTACTATGAGGGTCCATTCACATGTCCATAAGTGTTTTGCGGATTCGCCAAACACGGACACCGGCAATGTGCATTCCGCAATTTTTGGACCGCACATCGCCGGCACTATAATAGAAAATGCCTAATCTTGTCTGCAATTGCGGACAAGAATAGGACATGTTCTATTTTTCCACAAATGTGGATGCGGATCCGCAAATGTGGATGCGGATCCGCAAATGCGGATGCGGACAGCACATTCCGGCCCCATTGAAAATGAATGGGTCTGCACCCGTTCCACCAAATTGCGGAACGGATGCGGGCCTATTTTGCGGACATGTGAATGGAAAAGATATCTCTCAAAATGAAAATAAATTAAATTATTAAAGTTAAGCAAAAAGCGTAGATGTGGTCGGCAAAAACAAGTGCTCGGCGTCACCAAATCAGAAACCATATGTCCTCCCACAATCCGGGGGGTTCCAGTGCACATCGATGAATCCTGGAGGGAAAGCAAAAACCATCCATCCCTGGGCTAGATGATGATGAGGTATTGAAGGACAGGGTGGGCAAAGAACTGTCCCTGATATTGCCCTACAGGGGGGCTATTCTGGCCCTGATAGCCTAACCACAGACCACCCGCCCTGATAAGAGCGAGCCCGTCCGGAACCTTACCCTATATAAAAATGGCCCTAGTAAGCCCCTAGCCCCTAGCCCCTGACTTCCAGGTGATCACTATATAGATCTATGTGTTTTTGACTCATTATAAAAGTATATTATAAGTATATTACACCCCTCTGTGTATCACACCTATCCATAGCACACCTATACCAGTCCTTAAAAGGACTTTTGTGGCCCTATTAGCTAGCGATTTGTGTCCCTAACAGCCTGTCCCTGCTCCACACAGCAACCGCTCCCTACACTGGCAAAACACTGAATGTAAAATGGCTTCTAGATCGGGTTTATTTATAAGGTCGGGGGTGTGTCCATGTGCTGAAACGTCTCAATTGGCTGTCCTGTACCACCTGATGGATGTGTCGTGGGTCAAAGTTCTTCACAATGTAAAAGAATATGGCGGGCGCGAATATCTCCATATGTTCGGCGAATCGTGAACACTCAAAGTTCGCCGTGAAACGACCGCCGGGTGAACTAATCACACAGTAGGACAAGTTACTTCACAGCACTAAGGTAAAGAGCTGCCTCATCCTCTGCTCTGCTCTGCTTGTCGGGGATTATCACCCTGAATACAGGCTATATCTGCGCAGAATATATTTCTCTGAACCATGTTCCCACAATGCGATTTATTATGAATCTACATGGGAATGGTATTATATTGGAGCAGAAAATCTAAAAGAGATCTACCTGCACAGAACAGCCCTCGGAACCATGCTTCTACAATGTGATCTGTTATGGCACAGCTGTGATAGCATCTGCGACTTATATCATGGCATGATGTAATGAGGAGAGATTTCACATGCGGATACATATTACATGTTGTATTCATAACCTGCATGTTTACTCTATCTAATTTTATCCCATGGTGACAACACACTCGCATAGAATCGTACGGATTATTTTACTTCAACTCAACTTATTTCACTTATCACGAGTACATTTTGTATTGTGTTTGAACAGGTGTCTGACACACTAATAATGATGAGGTCTGGGCTCCCCTCCCCCCCTTCTGGCGGATGGAAGTCCAGCCTATATATGCTCATGGCGGAACAGACACATTAGATTATGAGTAAGAACAGAAGTGTTCGAAACGCGTAAATCGGGGGAGAGCGGGAGAAAGTGCCACTGTGTTTGTACATGACAATTTTGGTGGAATAAAGACCGGGACCGGAAACCTTTTTGCTACGGGTGCTGGAGCCTTTTTTCTCTACATACACGTGATTTCTGGACTTGCTTGGGTCCGTTCCGTGCACCGACTTACAGGATGGATACGGGTGAGCTGGATAATCTCCAATTTCTATTTCAAGTAACCAAGCTTCCGTGCTTACCTTTCCTGTTTGTGAATTTCACATCTTATTTTGGTCAAAACCGTGTCTCATAACCAAACAAACCAGTGTGAACACACTCCCACTCGACACCCATTCAAACATGGCTTTTACAACATGTTCAGACCGCAGATCGAAAGCAGATCAAGTCTTCTCAGCACAGGAATTGAACTTAATCGAGGAATACAATATGAAAGGTCGAATGCAAGAACTTGAAAAATTGCTTACACATGAAACTAAAATCTGGGGGGATCACACAACCCTAATCAAATACGTGGAGAAACAAATGATACCACGGGGTCTGAGAATCAAGAAAATCCCGACCACAGTTTTTTCAGATGTGTTTGTATCAAAGTGGAACAAATCACTGACTGACTGTTCATTACAACTTATGTCTCTGATAATTGAATGTGAAAGTGAGAGACTCACAGATATACATGCAGAGATTGATGTAGGCAAAGCCTCTCTGGAAAAGTATGAATCTGCACCTGATTTTTCCCAGAAGGAACAAGAGATTATGGTCTCAATAAAACAAATGGAGGACAATATAATTGAAATGAAACATAAAAAATTTCAAAGAGATCTTCATGCCTATAACAACAATCAAGTATATGAGTGGGGGAGACGTGATAATCCATACAGTACCCCGAAATCTATTCTGAAAAACAAATATGTACGCAGCAAATATACCAAAACAAACAAAAAAACATCAAAATTGGACTTACCTCGCAAATCAATTCTGATTTGGAGACATCTGCAATTTCCAGCGACTCAGGTGAGTCGATTGGGGAAAAGAGCCGAGGAGCTCAAGCTACAAATACCAACCAGATCAGACCCTCCTACTATAAGAAAAAAACGACGCAGAAGAGGGGGCCGGAAACATAAAAAGACCACATACGATGGCAACAAGATTACAGAACAAATAGATGAAAATGTAAATGGACTGCAGATTTTGGATGTTATTAACCTATCCAAACATAATTTGACAGAGGATCAGAATAACGTGTTGTCATTAGGGTTACATTTTGTGCCCACTACCAATTTCGACCCTTTTTCCACTATTTTGCATGTGAACAAATTTGTGAGAAATTTGACATTGAGAAGGTTTTTCTTTAATTCACCCCCACCCTCTGAAGATCTCGACACAGACAGCGACATACCAGCTAGAAATATTTATACCAATTTTTCATTTAAGGAGCAACAATCGCTGCTCTGTCTCGAAGATCCTCAGAGGGAAGGTTCTGAGTCTCAGGAAACGGTGTATAAGCATGACTTTAATACGACCAATAAAAAATATTATCCCATAAAATTTCGCACACCTGGTATGGATATATTCCAAGAAGTTATAGAAAGGGAATTATCATTGATATCTGATCCTGAACAGATAAAAGAAAAACACAACCTAAACAAAAAACAACAACACGCATTAAAAGAACTAGAGAATAATAAGGATCTAATATTCAAAATGTCCGATAAAGGGGGGCTCGGTGGTGGTGCTAGACAAGGCTTGCTATCATCAGCAGATGCTGGAGGTTTTGTCTGACAACACCACATACTGAATTTGACAACACAATCCCCTATTAAAATATAAAAAAGAATTAATGGACATTTTGGATAGAGGCAAGGACAGAGGCTTCGTTAACCACAAACAACATGTATTTCTAAATGTCGACTCACCGATTACACCGATCATACATGCCCTTCCAATGGTCCACAAAGGTATTAATCCTCCCCCATTACGACCTACAGTATCAGGCATTGGATCCCTGACAGAAAAAATGGGTGAGTGGCTGGATACAATGTGACAACCACTAGTCAAAAGAATTCCTGGATACATCAAAGACACTACAGATGTACTCAGATGTAAGTATAACCGCAGATGGCAGAAAGATTATACATGGCTAACCATGGACGTGGTGTCGTTGTATCCATCCATTCTCCATTCAATTGCCCTCCTAGCATTGGAATACAATTTACATAAATACAGCAAGCACTCCAATATGTTTATTGATTATATTTTGGAAATAACTTCATATCTGCTGACACGCAATTATTATTTTTTGTTTGATGGGGTTTTTTATGTTCAAGTTGCAGGAGTGTCCATGGGGGCCAAATTCTCCCTTTCTTTAGCCAATCTCACTATGGCCTATTGGGAGGAGAGATATATATTCTCAGTGGACAATCCCTTTTCTGGATGTGTGGTCTGGTATGGCAGATACATCGATGACCTGCTCATTATATGGGGCAGCGATGTATCTGCCATACCAGATTTCATAACGTATGTCAATGATCACACATACAACTTAAGATTTGTTCATGTACAACATGCTGAAATGACCAGTTTCTTGGATTTAAAACTGACAGGGATCCCAGACCAAATAATCAATACTGCAACATACAGAAAAGAGATATCAGGGAATACAATCTTAAAAGCAAACAGTCATCGCCCCACTCATACAATTAAAGGAATACCGGTGGGGGAGTTCATACACGCCCGGAGGAATTGCACAACTGACTCAGCATTTAATAAAGAATGTGAGATTATTTGGAAACGTTTAAAAACAAGAGGATATCCCCAGTGGATGCTTTCTAGGGGTCTCAACATTGCAAAGAATAAATTAAGATCGGTTTTATTGGGTCTAACATCAGGCTACAATACAAATCACAACAAGAAAAATAATAATACTCACAGGAATCAAATAAACATAAGTACCATACCTGATAAATCCCTCATGAAACAAGAAAGAGATCCCAAACCCACTCTTGTGCTGACATACAGTCGCCAATTTTCCATGATCTAAAAGATTATTTAAAGATGTCTTCCAATTTTATATGAGGATGATAGACTACTTGAAATCCTAAAAGATGGATGCCAGATTGTGTCCAAGAGACCCAATACTCCGGGCACTACACTCTCACCATCCATGTACATTTCAGCACAAAAACAAACACCACCAACGTGGTAGAAATATATAGGCTTTTCAAAATGTGGGTAGGGATGAGCGAACCCGAACTGTATAGTTCGGGTTCGTAGCGAATTTTGGGGTGTCCGTGACACGGACCCGAACCCGAACATTTTCGTAAAAGTCCGGGTTCGGGTTCGGTGTTCGGCGCTTTCTTGGCGCTTTTTGAAAGGCTGCAAAGCAGCCAATCAACAAGCGTCATACTACTTGCCCCAAGAGGCCATCACAGCCTTGCCTACTATTGGCATGGCTGTGATTGGCCAGTGCAGCATGTGACCCAGCCTCTATTTAAGCTTGGGTCACGTTGCGCTGCACGTCACTCTGCTGATACAAGTGTAGGGAGAGGTTGCAGCTGCGACGTTAGGGCGAGATTAGGCAGATTAACTCCTCCAAAAGACTTCATTCAGTGATCGATCTGCAGCTGTGGATCATTGAACTGCTTCTATTCAATTGCTCACTGTTTTTAGAGTGCCCAGAGCGTTTTTATATAACTTTTTTCTGGGGTGATCGGCGGCCATTTTGTGGCTTGTGGTGCGCCAGCACAAGCTATCACCAAGTGTATTTAACCATCAACAGTCTGGTTATTTTTTGCCCATATACTACATCAGCTGCAGGCTGAGCCTGTGTCACCGAAGTGCATTTAACCATCAACAGTCTGATTATTTTTTGGCCATATACTACATCAGCTGCAGGCTGAGCCTGTATCACCGAAGTGCATTTAACCATCAACAGTCTGGTTATTTTTTGGCCATATATTACATCAGGGGCAAGTTGAGCCTGTCACCCAGCGCCTAAAAAATAGACCTGACATTTCTATTCAACCAAATCTGCACAGTTTTAGCTGGTCAAGTTATTTGTAGTGACCGTAAAAGCAGACTTTTTGTTCTGGGTTGAAAAAGCATTCCCAAATTTGCCATTCTGAAAATAACTAGTTTCTGGTATTTGAGGCCTACTTGAAATCTATCCCAAAAAGAAAATCTTACATTGAAGTTATTGATAGTGTCATTCAGAAAAACCTAAGACACACGCTAGCGTGCAGATAGAAGTGTCATTCTGTGATTAAACCTATAACTGTCACACAGCGCAAAAAAAAAACAGGTCTCACATCTCTATTCAACCAAATCTGCACAGTTTTAGCTGGTCAAGTTATTTGTAGTGACCGTAAAAGCAGACTTTTTGTTCTGGGTTGAAAAAGCATTCCCAAATTTGCCATTCTCAAAATTGTGGTGAACGGGAACAATGAGGAAAACATCTAATAAGGGACACGGACGTGGACATGGTCGTGGTGGTGTTAGTGGACCCTCTGGTGCTGGGAGAGGACGTGGCCGTTCTGCCACAGCCACACGTCCTAGTGAACCAACTACCTCAGGTCCCAGTAGCCAGCAGAATTTACAGCGATATTTGGTGGGGCCCAATGCCGTTCTAAGGATGGTAAGGCCTGAGCAGGTACAGGCATTAGTCAATTGGGTGGCCGACAGTGGATCCAGCACGTTCAGATTATCTCCCACCCAGTCTTCTGCAGAAAGCACATAGATGGCGCATGAAAACCAAGCCCATCAGTCTGTCGCATCACCCCCATGCATATCAGGGAAACTGTCTGAGCCTCAAGTTATGCAGCAGTCTCTTATGCTGTTTGAAGACTCTGCTGCCAGGGTTTCCCAAGGGCAGATAGAATGCACTAACGCACAACCACTTATGTTTCCTGATGATGAGGACATGGGAATACCACCTCAGCACGTCTCTGATGATGACGAAACACAGGTGCCAACTGCTGCGTCTTTCTGCAATGTGCAGACTGAACAGGAGGTCAGGGATCAAGACTGAGTGGAAGACGATGCAGGGCACGATGAGGTCCTAGACCCCACATGGAATGAAGGTCGTGCCACTGACTTTCACAGTTCGGAGGAAGAGGCAGTGGTGAGACCAAGCCAACAGCGTAGCAAAAGAGGGAGCAGTGGGAAAAATCAGAACACCCGCCGCCAAGAGACTCCGCCTGCTACTGACCGCCGCCATCTGGGACCGAGCACCCCAAAGGCAGCTTCAAGGAGTTCCCTGGCATGGCACTTCTTCAAACAATGTGCTGACGACAAGACCCGAGTGGTTTGCACGCTGTGCCATCAGAGCCTGAAGCGAGGCATTAACGTTCTGAACCTTAGCACAACCTGCATGACCAGGCACCTGCATGCGAAGCATGAACTGCAGTGGAGTAAACACCTTAAAAACAAGGAAGTCACTCAGGCTCCCCCTGCTACCTCTTCTGCTGCTGCTGCCTCGGCCTCTTCTGCTGCTGCCGCCGCCTCGGCCTCTTCTGCTGCTGCTGCCGCCTCCTCGGCCTCTTCCTCCGCCTCTGGAGGAACGTTGGCACCTGCCACCCAGCAAACATGGGATGTACCACCAACACCACCACCTGCGTCACCAAGCATCTCAACCATGTCACACGGCAGCGTTCAGCTCTCCATCTCACAAACATTTGAGAGAAAGCGTAAATTCCCACCTAGCCACCCTCGATCCCTGGCCCTGAATGCTAGCATTTCGAAACTACTGGCCTATGAAATGCTGTTATTTAGGCTGGTGGACACACACAGCTTCAAACAGCTCATGTCGCTTGCTGTCCCACAGTATGTTGTTCCCAGCCGCCACTACTTCTCTAAGAGAGCCGTGCCTTCCCTGCACAAACAAGTGTCCGATAAAATCAAGTGTGCACTGCGCAACGCCATCTGTGGCAAGGTCCACCTAACCACAGATACGTGGACCAGTAAGCACGGCCAGGGACGCTATATCTCCCTAACTGCACACTGGGTAAATGTAGTGGCGCCTGGGCCCCAGGCGGAGAGCTGTTTGGCGCACGTCCTTCCGCCGCCAAGGATCGCAGGGCAACATCCTTTGCCTCCTGTCTCCTCCTCCTCCTACTCAGCTTCCTCCTCCTCTTCTTCCACCTGCTCATCCAGTCAGCCACACACCTTCACCACCAACTTCAGCAAAGCCCGGGGTAAACGTCAGCAGGCCATTCTGAAACTCATATGTTTGGGGGACAGGCCCCACACCGCACAGGAGTTGTGGCGGGGTATAGAACAACAGACCGACGAGTGGTTGCTGCCGGTGAGCCTCAAGCCCGGCCTGGTGGTGTGCGATAATGGGCGAAATCTCGTTGCAGCTCTGGGACTAGCCGGTTTGACGCACATCCCTTGCCTGGCACATGTGCTGAATGTGGTGGTGCAGAAGTTCATTCGCAACTACCCCGACATGTCAGAGCTGCTGCATAAAGTGAGGGCCGTCTGTTCGCACTTCCGGCGTTCACACCCTGCCGCTGCTCGCCTGTCTGCGCTACAGAGTTTCGGCCTTCCCGCTCACCGCCTCATATGCGACGTGCCCACCAGGTGGAACTCCACCTTGCATATGCTGGCCAGACTGTGCGAGCAGCAGCAGGCCATAGTGGAGTTTCAGCTGCAGCACGCACGGGTCAGTCGCACTGTGGATCAGACCCACTTCACCACCAATGACTGGGCCTCCATGCGAGACCTGTGTGCCCTGTTGCGCTGTTTCGAGTACTCCACCAACATGGCCAGTGGCGATGACGCCGTTATCAGCTTTACAATACCACTTCTATGTCTCCTTGAGAAAACACTTAGGGCGATGATGGAAGAGGAGGTGGCCCAGGAGGAAGAGGAGGAAGAGGGGTCATTTTTAGCACTTTCAGGCCAGTCTCTTCAAAGTGACTCAGAGGGAGGTTTTTTGCAACACCAGAGGCCAGGTACAAATGTGGCCAGACAGGGCCCACTACTGGAGGACGAGGATGAGGAGGAGGTGGAGGAGGATGAGGATGAAGCATGTTCACAGCGGGGTGGCACCCAAAGCAGCTCGGGCCCATCACTGGTGCGTGGCTGGGGGGAAACACAGGACGATGACGATACGCCTCCCACAGAGGACAGCTTGTCCTTACCTCTGGGCAGCCTGGCACACATGAGCGACTACATGCTGCAGTGCCTGCGCAACGACAGCAGAGTTGCCCACATTTTAACGTGTGCGGAATACTGGGTTGCCACCCTGCTGGATCCCCGGTACAAAGACAATGTGCCCACCTTACTTCCTACACTGGAGCGTGATAGGAAGATGCGCGAGTACAAGCGCACGTTGGTAGACGCGCTACTGAGAGCATTCCCAAATGTCACAGGGGAACCAGTGGAAGCCCAAGGCGAAGGCAGAGGAGGCGCAAGAGGTCGCCAACGCAGCTGTGTCACGGCCAGCTCCTCTGAGGGCAGGGTTAGCATGGCAGAGATGTGGAAAAGTTTTGTCACCACGCCACAGCTAACTGCACCTCCACCTGATACGGAACGTGTTAGCAGGAGGCAACATTTCACTAACATGGTGGAACAGTACCTGTGCACACCCCTCCACGTACTGACTGATGGTTCGGCCCCATTCAACTTCTTGGTCTCCAAATTGTCCCCGCGGCCAGAGCTAGCCTTTTATGCCTTGGAGGTGCTGGCCTGCCCGGCGGCCAGCGTTTTGTCTGAACGTGTATTCAGCACGGCAGGGGGCGTCATTACAGACAAACGCAGCCGCCTGTCTACAGCCAATGTGGACAAGCTGACGTTCATAAAAATGAACCAGGCATGGATCCCACAGGACCTGTCCATCCCTTGTGCAGATTAGATATTAACTACCTCCCCTTAACAATATATTATTCTACTCCAGGGCACTTCCTCATTCAATACTATTTTTAATTTCATTTTACCATTATATTGTGGGGCAACCCAAAGTTAAATGAACCTCTCCTCTGTCTGGGTGCCAGGGCCTAAATGTGTGACAGTGGCCAGTTCCAGTGGTGGGTGACGTGAAGCCTGATTCTCTGCTATGACATTAAGACAGATTCTGTGCTGACATAAGGCCAGATTCTCTGTTACGGGACCTCTCTCCTCTGCCTGGGTGCCTGGGCCTAAATGTGTGACAGTGGCCTGTTCCAGTGGTGGGTGACGTGATGCCTGATTCTCTGCTATGACATGAAGACAGATTCTGTGGTGACATAAGGCCAGATTCTCTGTTACAGGACCTCTCTCCTCTGTCTGGGTGCCGGGGCCTAAATGTGTGACAGTGGCCTGTTCCAGTGGTGGGTGACGTGAAGCCTGATTCTCTGCTATGACATGAAGACTGATTCTGCGCTGACATGAAGCCAGATTCTCTGCTATGGCATGAAGAGACTGATTCTCTGCTGACATGAAGCCAGATTCTTTGCTATGGCATGAAGAGACTGATTCTCTGCTGAAGTGAAGCCAGATTCTCTGCTATGGGACCTCTGTCCAATTGATATTGGTTAATTTTAATTTTTTTAATTTTAATTTTAATTCATTTCCCTATCCACATTTGTTTGCAGGGGATTTACCTACATGTTGCTGCCTTTTGCAGCCCTCTAGCTCTTTCCTGGGCTGTTTTACAGCCTTTTTAGTGCCCAAAAGTTCGAACCCGAACATTTCCGGGAAGTTCGGCCGAACTTCTCGAACCCGAACATCCAGGTGTTCGCTCAACTCTAAATGTGGGAGTTATCCCTGCAAAACCTGCAATGTATCGTGTGTAGTAAAAGACTTTCATGACTCAACACATTCTGAAACTTTTCCTATCAGAAGCTACATTAATTGTAACACTACAGGAGTAATTTATATCATCCTGTGCGCATCATGCGATTTGATGTATGTGGGTAGGACAAGCAGAAAATTTAAAGAGAGATTGAGGGAACATCTAAATTACATCTCCAATCCCACATCAACTGGAATATCTAATGCAGCAAACCACTTCATCAATACACATAACCGCAGTATTAATAGCTTCAGTACTTTTGCTTTTGAAAGGGTTACAGTTCCAAGAAGGGGAGGAGATATCAAACAAAAAATTCTCTCACGTGAAGCCTTCTGGATCTGGAAACTCAACACCAGATTTCCACGGGGTCTGAACATGAGGAAAGAATTGATGTATTTATATTGAACTTATATATTTATTTATATATTAATAACAATCAAAATTCTTTTTTCTGTATTTTATATTGTTTTTATATATTTGTACAGTCGTGGCCAAAAGTTTTGAGAATGACAAAAATATTCGTTTTCACAAAGTTTGCTGCTAAACTGCTTTTAGATCTTTGTTTCAGTTGTTTCTGTGATGTAGTGAAATATAATTACACGCACTTCATACGTTTCAAAGGCTTTTATCGACAATTACATGACATTTATGCAAAGAGTCAGTATTTGCAGTGTTGGCCCTTCTTTTTCAGGACCTCTGCAATTCGACTGGGCATGCTCTCAATCAACTTCTGGGCCAATTCCTGACTGATAGCAAACCATTCCTTCATAATAACTTCTTGGAGTTTGTCAGAATTAGTGGGTTTTTGTTTGTCCACCCGCCTCTTGAGGATTGACCACAAGTTCTCAATGGGATTAAGATCTGGGGAGTTTCCAGGCCATGGACCCAAAATGTCAACGTTTTGGTCCCCGAGCCACTTAGTTATCACTTTTTCCTTATGGCACGGTGCTCCATCGTGCTGGAAAATGCATTGTTCTTCACCAAACTGTTGTTGGATTGTTGGAAGAAGTTGCTGTTGGATGGTGTTTTGGTGCCATTCTTTATTCATGGCTGTGTTTTTGGGCAAAATTGTGAGTGAACCCACTCCCTTGGATGAGAAGCAACCCCACACATGAATGGTCTCAGGATGCTTTACTGTTGGCATGACACAGGACTGATGGTAGCGCTCACCTTTTCTTCTCCGGACAAGCCTTTTTCCAGATGCCCCAAACAATCGGAAAGAGGCTTCATCGGAGAATATGACTTTGCCCCAGTCCTTAGCAGTCCATTCACCATACTTTCTGCAGAAGATCAATCTGTCCCTGATGTTTTTTTTGGAGAGAAGTGGCTTCTTTGCTGCCCTTCTTGACACCAGGCCATCTTCCAAAAGTCTTCACCTCACTGTGCGTGCAGATGTGCTCACACCTGCCTGCTGCCATTCCTGAGCAAGCTCTGCACTGGTGGCACTCCGATCCTGCAGCTGAATCCTCTTTAGGAGACGATCCTGGCGCTTGCTGGACTTTCTTGGACGTCCTGAAGCCTTCTTAACAAGAATTGAACCTTTTGCCTTGAAGTTCTTGATGATCCTATAAATTGTTGATTGAGGTGCAATCTTAGTAGCCACAATATCCTTGCCTGTGAAGCCATTTTTATGCAACGCAATGATGGCTGCACGCGTTTCTTTGCAGGTCACCATGGTTAACAATGGAAGAACAATGATTTCAAGCATCACCCTCCTTTTAACATTACAAGTCTGCCATTTTAACCCAATCAGCCTGACATAATGATCTCCAGCCTTGTGCTCGTCAACATTCTCACCTGAGTTAACAAGACGATTACTGAAATGATCTCAGCAGGTCCTTTAATAACAGCAATAAAATGCAGTGAAAAGTTTTTTTGGGGATTATGTTAATTTTCATGGCAAAGAAGGACTATGCAATTCATCTCATAAATAAAATAAAATATTTTTTTTTTTTTTTAATATTTGTACGTATTTTATTTTATGTCATTTCACTACTTTGTGTGTTACATTTTAGGGTGAAATTCAACTATTTTTGGGTGTGATGTACCACTGCTATACCTAGTAGACAGGTTAAAAATTTAAAATAAATTGTTTGCTAAATTTTCGAGTGAGATTCACCAATTTTTGGGTGTGATGTACCAATGCTATACCTAGTAGACAGGTAAAAAAATTAAAAAAAAATTTGTCTGTTACATTTTCAGGTGAAATTCCCTAATTTTTGGGTGTGATGTACCACTGCTATACACTCACCTAAAGAATTATTAGGAACACCATACTAAGACGGTGTTGGACCCCCTTTTGCCTTCAGAACTGCCTTAATTCTACGTGGCATTTATTCAACAAGGTGCTGATAGCATTCTTTAGAAATGTTGGCCCATATTGATAGGCTAGCATCTTGCAGTTGATGGAGATTTGAGGGATGCACATCAAGGGCACGAAGCTCCTGTTCCACCACATCCCAAAGATGCTCTATTGGGTTGAGATCTGGTGACTGTGGGCGCCATTTTAGTACAGTGAACTCATTGTCATGTTCAAGAAACCAATTTGAAATGATTCGAGCTTTGTGACATGGTGCATTATCCTGCTGGAAGTAGCCATCAGAGGATGGATACATGTTCTCATTCTGTTTACGCCAAATTCGGACTCTACCATTTGAATGTCTCAACAGAAATCGAGACTCATCAGACCAGGCAACATTTTTCCAGTCTTCAACAGTCCAATTTTGGTGAGCTCGTGCAAATTGTAGCCTCTTTTTCCTATTTGTAGTGGAGATGAGTGGTACCCGGTGGGGTCTTCTGCTGTTGTAGCCCATCCGCCTTAAGATTGTGCTTGTTGTGGCTTCACAAATGCTTTGCTGCATACCTCAATTGTAACGAGTGGTTATTTCAGTCAACATTGCTCTTCTATCAGCTTGAATCAGACGGCCCATTCTCCTCTGACCTCTACCATCCACAAGGCATTTTTGCCCACAGGACTGCCGCATACTGGATGTTTTTCCCTTTTCACACCATTCTTTGTAAACCCTAGAAATGGTTGTGCGTGAAAATCCCAGTAACTGAGCAGATTGTGAAATACTCAGACCGGCCCGTCTGGCACCAACAACCATGCCACGCTCAAAATTGCTTAAATCACCTTTCTTTCCCATTCTGACATTCAGTTTGGAGTTCAGGAGATTGTCTTGACCAGGATCACACCCCTAAATGCATTGAAGCAACTGCCATGTGATTGGTTGACTAGATAATTGCATTAATGAGAAATAGAACAGGTGTTCCTAATAATTCTTTAGGTGAGTGTACGTAGTAGACAGGTTAAAAAGAAATTGTCTGTTACATTTTATGGTTAAATTCTACAATTTTTGGGTGTGATATTCCCCGGCTGTACCTAGTAGACAGGTAAAAAAAAAAAAAAAAAATTTGTCAGTTACATTTTCGGGTGAAATTCAGCAATTTTTTGGTGTGATGTACCACATATATACCTAGTAGACAGGTTAAAAAACAAAATTGTCAGTTACATTTTTGGGTGAATTTCACTAATTTTTGGGTGTGATGTACCACTGCTATACCTAGTAGACAGGCTAAAAAAAATAAAAAATTTGTCTGTTACATTTTATGGTTAAATTCTACAATTTTTGGGTGTGATATACCCCGGCTGTGCCTAGTAGTCAGGTAAAAAAATAAAAAATAAAATTGTCTGTTACATTTTCGGGTGAAATTCACCAATTTTTGGGTGTGATGTACAACTGCTATAACTATAGACAGGTAAAAAATAACAAATTTGTCTGTTACATTTTCGGGTGAAATTCACCAATTATTGGGTGTGATATACCCCGGCTGTACCTAGTAGACTGGTAAAAACATTTCACTAATTTGTCTGTGATAACCGTGATCAACATGGTAGGCGCTGTGATTCCATGTGGCGGATCATGCTGGTGGTGTTGAGGTTGCTAGTGTTCCCACCGCTACTCAATTAGCCTCCAGTGTACAGTCTTCCCCCATTATGTTCCCGTGTTTGAGTTTCTATTGTTCTGGTTTGAGGTAGTTGATTAATAGGATGTCAAATATGTTATGGTTTTTGTTATTTATGAAATGTTGAGTTCGGCCCTACTTTCCTCAAAAAAGCCCCAGACTGCGGAACACCTACCCCTTGGCAAGGGAGATTTGCGCAAGGGGGAACAGTTTGTTGTGGCCCACCTTCTCCCTTTCGCCACCCCACAGCCTCTTCCAGCCTGTTACGGTGCTGTGGATCCCTCCCCCTCTGTCCTGCTGTCCTCCCTTGGCTTTCCACCTTCCCAGGTTGGGTCAGTGATGTCATCGTCCCCCATCTCCGAATTCACTTCCTCACTCTGGTAATCCTCCTGACTTGTGTTGACCTAACAAGACCCTACTTATTGACAACTGTGTCTCATCTCCATCATCCACCAAGTGAAACACTAATTGCCATTCCCCCCCCCATCATCTTCTTCTGACTTTGGAGACTGAAGAGTTTGGGGATCAGTGCATAAGATATCCTCATGTCCCTCTTCAGGGAGGGTCAGCTCACCTGCAGGCCCTCATCTACAATTTTTTGAGGGTCAGCTCACATGATATATTCTTTTTTCTATGTTTCAGACTTGAAAGGAAACATAATTTGCTTTCCTTCGGTGGTGAATCTTTCACCCATGTGTTTTTTTTGCAGGATTCGGGTTTTTATATAGTTGCACTGGGGTAAATATTTCAAACTAGCCGGTGCTGAACGACATTCCCTGCGCTCAATCTGCAGAGTAACGTTAGCGCATACAAAATCTAGGTGTGAAATGCAATGTAATTTTTTCATAGCCGGTGCTGCCTGCCATTTACTGCGCTAAGGGTAGGTTCACACTAGCGTTATGTTGTCTGTTATGGCTTTCCGTTATAACAGGGTTATAACGGAACATAACGGAATCCATAAGACGGAAGGGCGGGTGCATTTTGCTGCCCATAGACTTGCATTATGACTGAATACAAAATGGACGCCTTTAAAAGTTATTCCGTTTGCTCTCCGCCCTAATAGAAGTCTATGGGCATCAAAACTGATCCATCTGGTTCCGTTATGCAAGACGGAAAACAAAGTCCTGTCAACAGGACTTTGTTTTCCGTCTTGCATAACGGGACCCAGATGGATCCGTTATGTTTTCCCATAGACTTCAATTAGGATGGAGCAAAATGGAATGCCTCTTAAAGGCTTCCGTTTTGCATTCCATCCTATGGATTCCGTTATGTTCCGTTATAACCCTGTTATAATGGAAAGCCATAACGGACTCCATAACGTTAGTGTGAACCCACCCTAACCCTGCTATGTGACGTTAATGTTATCTCTAACCCCCCAAAAAAATTGAAATTGGTCATTCTTTCTTGGTAGCCTGTGCTGCTCGGGTCACTTAACTTCTTAGATGGTCAGATCAGCAGGACCTTGCTCCGAATGTTTTTGAGGGTCACCAGCAGGCCATCAAGGATAATTTTTCAAGGGTGTGTATGATGCCCTCCTTTATGTGTAAGAAAAGGTGTATTGGAGTGCTAGTTCCTTGTAATATTTGGCAGCCCTTTCCCTTAGTGCATAGGCGTAGGAGTCCTACTACCTGAACTATTGTACCACCATGTGAATGAGGCCCTCCTTTATGTGATATATAGGTTGTATCGGAGTGCTTCTTCCTTCTAATTTTTGGCAGCACTTGCACTGTATATACAATTTAATATACTGGAAAGAATGTTTCCTAACAATTTTTCTAATAACATTTATTTTTTTGAGGGGGTTTTGTGCGTGTTTTTGTCAGACTGTAAAAGTGGCGTACAACTCGGACAACATGGTTCCCAGCAGCGATATTGGAGTCCAAGATTCATCCAGACATGGTCCCCCTGCTGTTCCTGATCGATTTCAGAGGTGTTTCCATCACTTTTAGACCTTTTCCTATGAGCCAGGCAGCCTCCCCTCATCCGAGCAGGTGGTGCCTGGTTGTCTCCAATTGACTTCCATTATACTCGGGCCGAGCGCACGGATATCGCTATGTGTTCGGACCGAGTACCCGGACACTTTGGTGCTCGCTCATCCTTAGTCAGTATGATTATGGAGAGACCAAATAAATATATTTTTATGTAATACTAAAAACTAGATGATACCGATCTTGTTTTGTACCATATGAAGCTTATCTTAGGATGTCCCATCACATCGTTTGCCTGGAGGGTCCTTAGAAGTGATAATGACACTATTGCAGTGTCCTATGTTACTCCATATTGCTGGCCAGTCAGTTGTAGAAAGTTATTTGAATAATCTTTCTTAGTGAGCTGTAAGCCTTCTTGTGCCTGGTGATTCCTATAGGCAAGGTAAGTCATTTAGGGCTGGTAGGAGATCCGATAGTCCAGATCAAATATAGCTAACAGCCACAGACTACAGGAAGCTCATATATAAGGCACTGTCCTTTAATGTGTGCATGTACGTTCCCCTAGCATTCTTTTTTCAGATTGGTGGATTATTTCCTGCATTCCTTGTATTTATCTTATTTTATTACTTTACTAAACATTTTAGCATACTATACAGGTAACATTATTATTCACATTTCTATTTTCATTTATGATATTGTAGACAGTGAAACCTGCCATAAATGTCCTAAAGAAGATTGGCCCGATGAGAAGAAAGTGAAATGCATTCCCAGAATATATGAGTTTCTATCCTATGAGAAGGACATTCTATCTTTCATATTTTTAGGAATAGTTGTATTTTTTTCTGCTATGACATTGATCATATTAAGAATCTTCATTTATTACTGGGACACTCCGATTGTTAAAGCCAATAACCGAACTGTGAGCTTCATCCTCCTGGCCTCCATCTTGCTGAACTTACTCAGTGTCCTCTTCTTCCTTGGCCGTCCAGTGGACATAACCTGCTTACTGAGACAAACCTCATTTGGCGTCTTCTTCTCTATTGGTGTCTCTTCTCTTCTGGCCAAAACTATCAAAGTTTGCATTGCCTTCAAAGCCACCAAACCTGGAAGTTTCTGGGTGAAGTGGATGTCATTCAATTTGTCAGATTATGTGGTCTTGGTGTGTTCTTCTGTACAAGTTCTCATATGTGTTATTTGGTTGTTGATGTCTCCTCCTTATGTAGAGTTTGACCATCACTCTTATCCTGGGAAGATCATCATTCAGTGTAATGAAGGCTCAGTCATCGCCTTCTACTCCATGTTGGGTTATATGGGATTCCTGGCAGCTGTGAGCTTTGTTCTGGCTTTCATGGTGAGGACATTACCGGACAATTTTAATGAGGCCAAGTACATCACCTTCAGCATGCTGTTGTTCTGCAGTGTCTGGATCGCCATGATACCAGCCTATCTGAGCACTAAAGGGAAGTACATGGTGGCTGTGGAGATATTTGCCATATTGACCTCCTCTGCTGGCATTCTTGGTTGTATATTTCTTCCAAAAATATATGTTCTCCTTTTAGAACCTAGTTTGAACTCTAGAAAAGCAATTTTGGAGAAAAACAAGATATAGTGTATTACATGGTGTATATTAGTATCTGTTTAACTTATTTTACTATTTTTTAGTATTTGTCTTTTTCGTTTTAATAATTACCATAATTAAAAATAAAGTAGATTTGTCTAGATTCCTTCTTAAATGGTTGAATTACTTCCTAAAGCGCTAGCAATAAATTATATTAAGACACCTCTAAAAATGTCACCATTCCTGACCAGTGATGAGCGGCAGGGGCAATATTCAAATTTGCGATATTTTGCGAATATTTGGGCGAATATTCGTCATATATTCGCGAATTCGCGAATTCGCGATCTCCAGTCATTATTTTCTTGAATGCGAAAATCGGCTATTGGAAAATTTGCGATAAAAAATCGAGATACGAAAATTCATGATGCGAAAATTTGCGATCAACACTACTCCTAAAGTCAAAGATATTGCAGCCTTCTCATTGGCACAGAAGCAAGAAGCAGTAAAGGATCATGGGTACTGATGAAAAAATTTTTTTGGAGATTTGCGATCACGAAGATATAGCACTATATTATAGATGTTCGCGAATTCTCACAGTGCTAATATTTGTGATAAAAATTTGCGATAAGAATATTCGCAATTAACACTATTCCTGACAGATCTGTTTTAGTAACTATTTCTATTATCAATGATTAGAGATCAGCGAATCAAAGTTGATGGAGTGGAATTTGATTTGAATTTCAGGAAAAATTTGATTCGGCCCGTAGTCAAATTTCCTTGCACTTCGTGGTAACGAATCACATTTTTTCTAAAATGGCTGCTGCCCATGTTAGAACGAGGAACTAAGAACTCTGGGAATGAGGGATCACCCATAATGCCATGCATGCACCCAATCAGCAGCCAGCCAGCCTCTGTGATGTCACAGCCCTATAAAAAGCCTGTTCATGCCCAGTCTCCGCTATTGTACAGTAAACTTGGTGCAGGGAGAGACGTTACAGACACTAGGAACAGTGTTTAGGAAAGACTTTATAAAAAATAAAAATAAAACTATTGAGCAGTTCATGGAAAGATTATTCATAGTGTAGGGAAAGGATAGGAAGGCATTATCCACACTGTAGGGAGAGAGCAGGGACCAATAGGAGAGTAAAGCTTGGGTAATAGTAGCTATTCTATTACATCTTGCTGCACTAATTTGGCATCTAGACTGATGTTAGACTACAGCTTTCAGGTTGTTTTAAACAGTAATTGCAATAATTTTAGCATCTGTTATTGGGTTGAAAGTGCAGACTGATAAAACACATTTTGGGGTGTATTTATTTTGAATATTTAAAAGTAGGTCCATTCATCCTTGCCTTTGGGGTGAATGTGCGGTCTGATAGTATTGCTCTTTTCCCCTTATAATTGTACAAAATGTTTCTGAAGCAGGTGGAAGTAGCATCAGAAGAAGGGGGCGTGGCGGCAGCAGTCGCAGAGACAGGCCAGAGCTGACAGTGTCATCTAGCGGTCGTGTCTTAACCAGCAACCAAGCGGTCCTTGAATGGCTGACCTGTTCTTCTACTTTGTCGCAAGTGACATCAGACACCTGCAGCCAGGAGTCGGTGGGTTCCTCTGACACGAACCTTAGTTGGCATGGCCTGGGAAGAAGCTCTGTGCCCCTACATGTGCTCAACCTGCCTCTTTCATCAAGAAGTATTGCATGTCGTCGGCTCGACTCCACTTTTCAGCAAGGACGAGATTCTAGTGGACAGTCAGCAGCTACTGCCCAGCCAAGATCTGGAGGAGAGATCCGCTGCTGCTTCCAGTAGGCAGGTAAGTTGTGATTATTAGAGTCGCGTGGGAGCTGGTGTTGCGAGTGGTTAGGCACGTGGCCCTGAGACTGGTAAAGGTGACATCAGTGATCTGCAGACAGTAGTAGATGATGATGTGGCAGATCGCACGTGGGAGCCAGGTAAAGAGGGGGCCTCATCGTCATCAGGAGAAGAGGGTGGCAGCTTGCGCTTAAGGCTGAGCCAGCAGGCTGGTAGCGTGGCCATGAGTTAGCAGCATAGCAGCAGTGGGAGGTCGGGAGCCAAACATGCCTGGGTTAAAATACCCTCTACACAGGAGTCTACTTGTCCGGATAGAAGTATCGGTGCAGGGCTTTACGAAGGCAAGGGTAACAGCGGCAGTAAGCAAGAAGTGGTGGGGGAAAATGCCATACTCAACGATATGGCAATTTTTCAGCAAGCCGCCAGAAGACATCAGCATGGCCATTTGCAGAATCCGTGGACAGGAGGCAAAGCATGACCAGGGTGCCAATTTTTGCATCATGGCTCTATGTCAAAACATGCATTGTCACTAGAAATTAGCAATTTGATTTGGCTGGTTCGACAAATTCTTTGAAAAAATTAGCTTCGGTCTGAATTTATCTGCGGCGAATCGCGTTAAAAAACTGTTATTTCCTGGCGGCACAGAGCCTTTATAGTGCTGTAGAACACTGTGCCTGTATAGTGGTGTAGAACACTGTGCCTGTATAGCGGTGTAGAACACTGTGCCTTGCAGTAACATGCATAGGGAGTCTGCTGTGGTAGTGAAACAATACTGTGAGTCCATATGACATGCATCACTTCACACTTCACTTATTTGGGCAGTCACGGGGCCAAAACTGACCAAATAACTCAAGTATGAACTCAGCCTTACAGGTCAATGTTAGCGCAAAGAAGAAGCGCACTCCTTTTACACCGTTGTCAGATGATTCCACATAGATGTCTACAGAACCTGTTCTATTAAACGCTTATACAAGTAGAGCCCCCCGACAGAGTGAAGAGGTGTCAGCAGTAAGTTTGTGTTTACGTCACTGATTATTCTGATCTGTCAGAACAATAACCCCCAAAAAATGTATCCTGGCTGTGGAGCATCCGCCTTCATTCGGTCAACATTTGGTCAGTAATTCATGAGTATTGCTAATGCGCCCAAAAAATTGAGTGGATCCACAACAGAGATGACACGTGAATTTAATATTTGCATGTCTTCTATGTTTTGAACCCACTCCTGCTTTTGGCTACCAAATCATAAGCCAATGGGACCATACAGGCTTTACAGCTGCTACACAGACAGGATTCGTTGTGCGTCTCATTTTTCCATCCTTCTGACAGATCAGAAGAAGGGTCAAATAAATAATGATGTCAATCAGGCCAAAAGGCAAAATAGTAGCCCAGTCATGAAGTGGGGAGGGTGGGAACAGCATGAGAAGTCCATAGAGTGGCCCTATGACATAGTGGTGAGTTGGAAGCAGCATGAGGAGACCACAGAGTGGCCCAAAGACACAGTCTGGAGGTGGTGGCAGCTGGAAGCAGTGTAGCACTGCAGTGGGGAAGCATCAACAGGCTGTGCTTAAGCTGATCTGCTTAGATGACAAACAGCACACTGCTGCAGAGCTGTGGCAGGGGATAAAAGACCAGACTGAGCTGTGGCTCTCGACACTCAACCTAGAACCAGGCATGGTTGTGTCTGATAATGTCCGTAACTTGGTGGCGGCTTTGGCGCTCAGGAAGCTCACACACATCCCATGCCTAGCCCACGTCCTCAACTTAGTGGTTCATCGGTTTCTCGAAACCTACCCTAATCCGCCAGTCTGTCAACGCTGCAGCAGCGCTTACAATTGCCAGCTCACCGACTGCTGTGCAATGTGAGCACGCGGTGTAACTCCACGTTCCACATGTTGGCCAGGCTTTGTGAGCAGCAGAGGGCAGTTGTGGAATACCAGCTGCAACATGGTCGTCGCCTTTCCAGTCAGCTTCCGGTATTCACAAGCGAGGAGTGGGCATGGATGTCTGACCTCTGTGAGGTTTTAAGAAATCTCGAGTAATCAACACAGATGGTGAGCAAAATAACTCTATTATCAGCGTAACCATCCCACTTCTGTGTCTACTCAAACGCTCGCTGCTCACAGTTAAGGCTGACGCTTTGCATGTGAAAGAGGTGGAAATGGGGGAAGACATTACACAGGGTGATAGCTAGACCACCCTCAATTCGTCTTCTGAGATTGGATGACGATGAGTAGTAGGAGGAGGAGCAGGATACGGTTTCCTCCAGTGCAGAGGGTAGTACCCATGGAAGTTTAATTCCATCTGTTCAGCGTGGATGGGCGGAAGAGGATGAGGAGATTGAGAATCATCCTCCTGATGACAACAGCGAAGTATTGCCTGTTGGGACTCTGGCACACATGGCTGACTTTATGTTAGGCTGCCTTTCCTGTGATCCTCCCGTTGTATGCATTTTGGACAATACTGATTACTGGTTGTTCACCTTTCGCGACCCCAGCTACGAAGAGAACTTCTCATCTCTCATTCCTGTGGTGGAGAGGACGAGCAAAATGGTGCAATACCAGAAAGTCCTTGAAGAAAAATTGCTCCCAAAATTTGCAGCTGACAACGCTGGCGGCAGAGTACGTAGTTCCTTGGGCAACCGAGGAGGGGAGACGAGGGAAACACACAGCAGTTCCAATAGGGTCAAGGCAACAATCTCCAAGGACTGGGACAGTTTCATGACACCCCGCCAGCACCCTCATGTGGATTCACAAGGAGAGAAAAGTTTTGGAAGATGGTGAAGGAGTACATAGCAGACCGTGTCAGCGTCCTCAATGATCCCTCTGTGATCTCAACTACTGGGTGTCCAAGCTGGACACGTGGCACGAACTGGCGCTCTATGCCTTGGAGGTGCTGTCCTGCCCTGCCACCAGCGTTTTATTTCAGAGCGGGTATTTAGTGCTGCTGGGGGCATTATAACAGATAAGCGTATACGCCTGTCAACTGAAAATGCTGACAGGTTGACTCTTATAAAAATAAACAAGGCCTGGATCGCCCCTGACTTCTCTACTCCATCAGAAGAAAGCGACTGAACATAAAGGCACTTTAAATGTGTTTTTTATAATGTACTGAATACACTGTATTCCCATGCACCCCTTACACCACAAACAAGGGTATATAGTTGAATCTTTCTTTTCTCGTCCTCCTCCTCTTCCATCATATCAACATGGTTATTAGTCTGCACTCACTCCTGATGTTGTAGAGGGTCAGCTCACCTGCATGCCCTCGCATATAATGTTTCAGAGGGTCAGCTCACCAGCGGGCCCTCACCTACAATCTTTTAGAGGGTCAGCTCACCTGCAGGCTCTCACATATAATGTTTTATAGGGTCAGCTCACCTGCAGGCCCTCACCTACAATCTTTTAGAGAGTAAGCTCACCTGCAGGCCCTGGCATATAATGTTTAAGAGGGTCAGCTCACCTGATACGTAATAGGGCTGTTCAGTCTGTGGGTAACCTGTAGGCTTTTTTGCTTGGTGCAATCCTACTCCTTTGCACCAGCGACAGGGAAATCCAATAGTTAATCTGTCTTTTAATTGTGTTGGTGACACAAATCTGTTTTTTTTATTGATGTGCAAAACCCTTTATTAGCCACCAGGGAAATATAATAGTTAATCATCCTGGTTTTTGGGTCGGTAAGACAAAACTATTTTTTTTGGTGAGATACACCTCCTTTGCATCTGTGACACAGAAATACAACAGTAAATCTGTCTGTTCATTCTGTGGGTGACATAATCCCATTTTTTGGGGTGAGATACACCTTCTTTGCATCCATGACACAGAAATACAATTGTGAAAAAATATCACAAAATGGCGGTATGATTAAGAAGGGGGTTCAACTGTTCAATCTTGTCATTCAACATAAAATGGTGGATATATTTCTCTCTTGAGTATCTGTACTCTCACTTTGTTATTTAAGCACTTTATGATCTCTCTTGAGAGGTATATCTGAGGTCTAACTAATAGTTCTACTTGCTGAATTTGGTCGCAATTTGCAGTATGCAGTTAGCAGTAACTGTTTGCAGACTGGTTGAGTATAATCTGGTATGGTTGTATGCAATTTGGATTGCAATATGGAATTTGAATTTGCAATTGAATTTGTATGGCTCAGTAGTTGGTTTGTTTGGTGGAACTGTAAGTAAACATACATATAACCAGTTCAGTATACAGTCGTGGCCAAAAGTTTTGAGAATGACACAAATATTAGTTTTCACAAAGTTTGCTGCTAAACTGCTTTTAGATCTTTGTTTCAGTTGTTTCTGTGATGTAGTAAAATATAATTACACGAACTTCATACGTTTCAAAGGCTTTTATCGACAATTACATGACATTTATGCAAAGAGTCAGTATTTTCAGTGTTGGCACTTCTTTTTCAGGACCTTTGCAATTCGACTGTGCATGCTCTCAATCAACTTCTGGGCCAATTCCTGACTGATAGCAACCCATTCTTTCATAATCACTTCTTGGAGTTTGTCAGAATTAGTGGGTTTTTGTTTGTCCACCCGCCTCTTGAGGATTGACCACAAGTTCTCAATGGGATTAAAATCTGGGGAGTTTCCAGGCCATGGACCCAAAATGTCAAAGTTTTGGTCCCCGAGCCACTTAGTTATCACTTTTTCCTTATGGCACGGTGCTCCATCGTGCTGGAAAATGCATTGTTCTTCACCAAACTGTTGTTGGATTGTTGGAAGAAGTTGCTGTTGGAGGGTGTTTTGGTACCATTCTTTATTCATGGCTGTGATTTTGGCCAAAATTGTGAGTGAGCCCACTCCCTTGGATGAGAAGCAACCCCACACATGAATGGTCTCAGGATGCTTTACTGTTGGCATGACACAGGACTGATGGTAGCATTTACCTTTTCTTCTCCGGACAAGCCTTTTTCCAGATGCCCCAAACAATCGGAAAGTGGCTTCATCGGAGAATATGACTTTGCCCCAGTCCTCAGCAGTCCATTTACCATACTTTCTGCAGAAGATCAATCTGTCCCTAATGTTTTTTTTGGAGAGAAGTGGCTTCTTTACTGCCCTTCTTGACACCAGGCCATCTTCCAAAAGTCTTGGCCTCACTGTGCGTGCAGATGTGCTCACACCTGCCTGCTGCCATTCCTGAGCAAGCTCTGCACTGGTGGCACTCCGATCCCGCAGCTGAATCCTCTTTAGGAGACGATCCTGGCGCTTGCTGGACTTTCTTGGACGCCCTGAAGCCTTCTTAACCAGAATTGAACCTCTTTCCTTGAAGTTCTTGATGATCCTATAAATTGTTGATTGAGGTGCAATCTTAGTAGCCACAATATCCTTGTCTGTGAAGCCATTTTTATGCAACACAATGATGGCTGCACGCGTTTCTTTGCAGGTCACCATGGTTAACAATGGAAGAACAATGATTTCAAGCATCACCCTCCTTTTAACATGTCAAGTCTGCCATTTTAACCCAATCAGCCTGACATAATGATCTCCAGCCTTGTGCTCGTCAACATTCTCACCTGAGTTAACAAGACGATTACTAAAATGATCTCAGCAGGTCCTTTAATGACAGCAACAAAATGCAGTGGAAAGTTTTTTTGGGGATTAAGTTAATTTTCATGGCAAAGAAGGACTATGCAATTCATCTGATCACTCTTCATAACATTCAACATTCTGGAGTATATGCAAATTGCTATTATAAAAACTTAAGCAGCAACTTTTCCAATTGCCAATATTTAAGTAATTCTCAAAACTTTTGGCCACGACTGTACATTTCTAATCCCTATATTAACAATAGGAACATTATTTAACGGTTTTAAATACCTATTTTGGCCTCTCTGCTTCCATAAAACACAGCTCTTAGTGGAGTGAATGTCTGTTCAGCTTCTCTCTCTCTGGTGAATAATGATTCTAGCAGCTCCTGCTAGGGGAATTTCCTACACAGGCTGTGTGTGATTGGTCAAAACTCCTGCTGTGTGTGAGGCTGGCTGTAATTGGTCAAGACTCCTGCCCAGCAACAACAGTTTAAATCTGTGCTTTCTATTGTTTCTGCTGTGTCATTGAGCTTACCTTACATTATATAATGAATCTTAAAGGCATATTATCTTTTCTGCTTCTGTGAACACAATATATAACTGTTATATGACATCCAAACATAAAATCACTGTAAATAACTCTGCTTTTGTCTTTAACAAGCAAACATAGGAACTGTATTAAAGTTATTGGCAGGTTTAGCTCTATAAACCATAAGCTATATTAGCAACCTAGGACAGGTCTTAGCTGGCCAGCTACAGTTGCCTCCTTCTTCTAATCAACTTCTTCCTCCGGTTCCTCCTCTACTGCCTCCTCATCACGTCAGCGTAACACCTGCACCACCAACTTCAGCAAAGCCAGGGGGAAAAGACAGCAGGCTGTTCTGAAACTCATATGTTTGGGGGAAAGACCCCACACCAGGCAGGAGCTGTGGGTGGGCATAAAAGAACAGACCGATGCGTGGTTGGTGCTGCTGAGCCTCAAACTTGGCCTGGTGGTGGGCGACAATAGGCAAAATCTCATAGAAGCTCTGGGACTACCTAGTTTGACACACCCCTTGCCTGGCTCATGTGCTGAATTTGGTGGTGCAGAGGTTCCTGAAGAATCACCCCGATATGTCAGAGCTGCTGCAGAAAGTGAGGGTCATCTGTGCGCGCTTTTGGTGTTGTCACCCTGCTGCTGCTCGCCTGTCTGCGCTGCAGCATAACTTCGGCCCTCCCGCTCACCGCCTTCTCCTTGCTCATGCCCGAGAGACTGTGTGAGCAGCAGCAGGCGATATTGGAGTGCAGTGTGTTTTGCTATCAATATAAATGTTTTTCTTTGCATCGTCATATGTCTACACCTGCATAATTATACAGTTTTTTAACAAATAGCCCACATTTATAGGCATACTATCCATCCAACTATATGAGGGAGAGGAAATTCTTCTGTGGTGTGTGTCTGTAAAAGACATGATTTAAAAAAAAAAATATAGGAACACCCCCTTGATCAATCTAAGGCCGGCCGGACCCGTGCTGCTGACCGCAAATTGCCGTCCACAATGCACGGGTACCGACCGTGGGACGCCACTTGTAGATCGCGGACCCATTTACTTGAATAAATCTGAATCCGACTGTCCGCACCACAAAAAATTTCTGTGACACTCTGGCAATTTTTTAAAATTTAGGACACCCCTTTGGCATCCGTCTTACTGTAGTAGGAGAAAAAATATTTTAATAAATAATCCCCAGATAGGAGCAAAATCTTTTTACCCAGTTTTAACCCAGGACATACAAGCACCAAACTCTCTTGCCGTGGCCCTTAGCAACCTGACACAGAATTGGCTTCTTTCTCCCCCACCTCCGCCACCTTTTCCACCTACACCGCCACGTCCACAGCCTCATCAACTTCCTACTTCACTTGGACCTCTGCCTCTTGGATCAATATTGTTATTTTTTATTTTGATGTATTTTATGTTATTTTAATTCACTTTCCTATCCACTTTTGTTTGCAGGGGAATTGTCCTGCTCTTACGCCCACTTTGCAGCCCTCTAGCCCTTTTACAGCCATTTCAGTACCCCAAAGTTCGGTTCCCCATTGGGTTAGTTCATTGTTCGGGGTTAAGGTCGGATCAAGTTCGGAACCCGAATCGAACTTTGAAACAGCCGAACCCCTCAAACCAGGACATCCAGCGGTCTGCTCATCCCTAGCGGACAGGTCCTTCCAGTCACGTCAAGAGCTTCCCAGTTACACAGCTTTAGGCCTATTGCACACAACTGTATGGCTTTTACAGTGTTTTGCGGTCCGCAAAAAAAGATCCGCAAAAAATACGGATGACATTCCTATGCATTCCGTTTTTTGTGGAACGTAACATCTGGCCCCTAATAGAACAGTTACTACCCTTTTCTGTTTGGCCTCTTTTTTGCGTTCCATATATGAAACCATTCAGTTCAGTGGATCCGCCCAAAAAAAACGGAAGGTACTCCATATTTCTTCCATTTCCGTATTTCCGTTTTTTCGTTCCGTTCAAAGATAGAACATGTCCTATTATTGTCCGCATAACGGACAAGGATAGGACTGTTCTATCAGGGGCCGGCTGTTCCTTTCTGCAAAAAACAGAATGCACACGGACATCATCCGAATGCACTCGGATCCGTTTTTTGCGGACCGCAAAATACTGAAAAAACCATACGGTCGTGTGCAAGAGGCCTAATGCGGACAATAATAGGACATGTTCTATCTTTGAACGGAACGGAAATACGGAAACGGAATGCATACGGAGTACATTCCATTTTTTTGCGGACCCATTGAAATGAATGGTTCCATATACGCAAAAAATGGAATGCAAACGGAAAAAAAAAACATCCGTAATAATTGCGCAATAATTGCCGCAAATTGCGGTACGGGTGCGGACCCATTTATTCTCTATGGGGCAGGAATGGATGCGGACAGCACACAGTGTGCTGTTCGCATCCGCATTTCTGGAGCACGCCGACAATCTTCCGGTCCGCGGCTCCGGAAAAAAATAGAACATGTCCTATTCTTGTCCGCAATTGCGGACAAGAATAGGCATTTCTATGGGGGCGCCGGCCGGGTGTTTTGTGGATCCGCAATGCACTACGGACATGTGAATGGATGCTTAGTCTTCATGGTTCTTCTATATCAGCAGATTGCTAACAGTGACCCCACAATACAGCTTTTCTGAAAGGCCTCCTGCACACGAACGTGTGCACCCCGTGGCCATGCTGCGGTCCGCAAAATGCATGCATCAATGCACGAACAACGACCGTGGGGCAGCCGCAGTGGATCGCGGACCCATTCACTTTAATGGATCCGCCCGCTCTGCAAAAAGATAGGACATGTTCTATCTTTTTGCAGAATGGAAGTACGGGACAAAACCCCATTCCGTAGTGCTTCCGTGTATTGTGGATCTGCAAATGCGGTCTGCAATACGGCCACGGAGCACACACGTTCGTGTGCAGGAGGCCAAACTGTGCCCCCACAATACAGGTGTTCTGTAACAGTGCCCCCACAATACAGGTGTTCTGTAACAGTGCCCCCACAATACCGGTGTTCTGTAACAGTGCCCCCACAATACCGGTGTTCTGTAACAGTGCCCCCACAATACCGGTGTTCTGTAACAGTGCCCCCACAATACCGGTGTTCTGTAACAGTGCCCCCACAATACCGGTGTTCTGTAACAGTGCCCCCACAATACAGGTGTTCTGTAACAGTGCCCCCACAATACCGGTGTTCTGTAACAGTGCCCCCACAATACCGGTGTTCTGTTACAGTGCCCCCACAATACAGGTGTTCTGTAACAGTGCCCCCACAATACAGGTGTTCTGTAACAGTGCCCCCACAATACAGGTGTTCTGTAACAGTGCCCCCACAATACAGGTGTTCTGTTACAGTGCCCCCACAATACAGGTGTTCTGTAACAGTGCCCCCACAATACCGGTGTTCTGTAACAGTGCCCCCACAATACAGGTGTTCTGTAACAGTGCCCCCACAATACAGGTGTTCTGTAACAGTGCCCCCACAATACAGGTGTTCTGTAACAGTGCCCCCACAATACCGGTGTTCTGTAACAGTGCCCCCACAATACCGGTGTTCTGTAACAGTGCCCCCACAATACCGGTGTTCTGTTACAGTGCCCCCACAATACAGGTGTTCTGTAACAGTGCCCCCACAATACAGGTGTTCTGTAACAGTGCCCCCACAATACCGGTGTTCTGTAACAGTGCCCCCACAATACAGGTGTTCTGTAACAGTGCCCCCACAATACAGGAGTTCTGTAACAGTGCCCCCACAATACCGGTGTTCTGTAACAGTGCCCCCACAATACCGGTGTTCTGTAACAGTGCCCCCACAATACCGGTGTTCTGTAACAGTGCCCCCACAATACCGGTGTTCTGTAACAGTGCCCCCACAATACAGGAGTTCTGTAACAGTGCCCCCACAATACAGGTGTTCTGTAACAGTGCCCCCACAATACAGGTGTTCTGTAACAGTGCCCCCACAATACCGGTGTTCTGTAACAGTGCCCCCACAATACCGGTGTTCTGTAACAGTGCCCCCACAATACAGGTGTTCTGTAACAGTGCCCCCACAATACAGGAGTTCTGTAACAGTGCCCCCACAATACAGGTGTTCTGTAACAGTGCCCCCACAATACCGGTGTTCTGTAACAGTGCCCCCACAATACAGGAGTTCTGTAACAGTGCCCCTATAACACAGCTGGCCATTTTGTTGCAGTGCCCCATAACAGAATTAAGCCTCATTCACACGTAAGTGTTTGGTCAGTTTTCCATCAGTGATTTTGATCCAAAACCAGGTGCAGCTCTAAACACAGAACAGGAGCAGATCTTATACCTCATCTCTGTGGAGGCTTCAATCCTGATTTTAGCTCAGAATCACCGATGGAAATCACTGACCAAATACTGACATGTGAATGAGGCTTTATTCTGTAAGGATACTTTCACACTAGCGTTTTTGCTGGATCCGGCAGAGTTCAGCAAAAACGCTTCCGTTACTGATAATATAACCGTCTGCATCTGTTATGAACGGATCCAGTTGTATTACCTTTAACATAGCCAAGTCGGATACGTCATGAACTCCATAGAAAGTCAATTGGGGACGGATCCGTTTTCTATTGTGTCAGAAAACTGATCCATTCTCATTGACTTGCATTGTGGATCATGACGGATAAATCTTGCTCCGCATCCCAGGACGGAAAGCAAACTACAACATGTTTGCTCTCCGGTATGAGAACGGAACGGAACGCATTTTGGAGCACTCCTTTCTGTTCAGTTACGTCTTGTCCCCGTTGACAATAAATGGGGACAAAATGAGACCCTATGACGGATTTCAATACCGGAAAATATTAACGCTAGTGTGAAAGCACCCTAACACTGCCCCCATAACTGTGCCAGCTTGTAATAGTGCCCCCATAACAAATCACTGAAAAGACCATACTGTAGTAATTGATGCAAGGTTAAAAGACAAGTCGACAGCCTTTGACTTTATTGTAGAGGTCAGGAATTCTGGTCAAGAACACCCGGGTTTACATTTATTTATTCATATGAAAATACCATACAAATGTAAGGTTTCACATGTACAGGTAGTAATACCTACATATAGAACCACGAGATACAGGTAAACTCCGTGCTGGACTGTGGGGCCGAGCAGGACTGTGGGGCCACCCCATCTGCTTCGAAATGGTGTAGAATGCAGATTTCAGTGCAAATTAGTTTATTGAGAAATAATATATTACAAGGCAATAAATAATAACTTAGAAATAAATCCAGCACCTTTTATACAGCAAGGTAAGATAAAACATAATAACAACAATTACAGCTAAACCCAGAAACAAAAAGGGAACGGTTAACGCTATGAAATATGAACAACCAAAAAATCCAGTTTGGAAAGTGCCGCTCCCTAATTACTAGGGCGCATAAAGTGCTGGCCTGGAAAACTCTTGTAACTTTTTAATTTGAACGTAATTCAGGAGAATACGGGGGACACAGAAATGCATTCACTATGAAGGTTACTTTTGGCGCAGTAACCAGGGGCTGTAGTAGCGGGAATGTAAACAGACATCAACAGTACTACCTAACGGACAGGGCGTAGTCACATGAACCTGTATAATTATTAAATATTGTATAAATATCATATTAAAATGTGAAACTGACACATTTTACATAAAAAAAAAAAAATCACAGTGGCAACATAAGATTTAAGAAATGTTTCGATAACACTTTGCACATGTCCTGTTAAAAATGTAACAGCATTTCGGACCTCCTGGAGAACAGTCCTCCTTATGGAGGACCCATCTCTTTAATTTCCGTAGCTCTTAATTGATAAAAGGTAATACTCCATTTCTCCACCAGGAGTGCTATAGAAGAAATTAACACTTACCAGGAGCTAACAATGCCCACAGCATCTAATTTTATGTTCAAGTAATCTGCTCTTCCTTCCTGAATATTCTGGATAATTTGAGGTCAGATTTCCACAATCAACTGAATAGGAATACCTGACATTCTGACACTTCTGAATAGTGTTGAGCGAATCGAAGTCCACAAGGTGGACTTCAATCCAAATTTCAGGATAAATTTGAGTTGCCGTGAAGCCAAATTTCCTTGAGCTTCGTGGTAGTGAACCAATTTAACTTGAAATAGTAAAAAAAAAAAAATCTGCTCCATTTGCTCGGGACGGGCCGGCTGCCACCATCTTGCTTGAAGATCTTGACTTAAATCCTGTGCACTGTGACGTAAGAAGTCATCTTGGGCCATGCGAGATTTCGCTCCAGCTCTGGTAAGTATGTTTTTTTTTTGTTTTAATTTTACACAGTGCCCCCACAATACAGGTGGGTCGCAATCGCCGTACCCTGTCATTACAAAACCCACTGCTTACAAAGAAAGGCCCTTCCTAGCGAAGTAATTCGTCACGAAGCTAATTTCTTAGTAAAATTTGGCGAAGTAGTGGAATTGAATTTTCAAACACTTCGCTCATCTCTACTTATGAGAGCAGATTGAACGAATGTCTCTGAATTTTCACTTATTCTAGAGTTTAAATTTAGTTTCATACAGAAATCTACTGCTAGTCCTTCAGTACAGATGACAGCCCTTACCCCCATGTTTTATCATTTTAAGTGAGGTACAATTTGGGTCCACTAGATCCGAGTTGTCCACAGCATGTACATTGTACACCGGTGCTCGGCAGGTGTCAGACAGATCATGGAATCTTCATACTGAGGCTTCGCAGGTCTTTCCAGGGTTATCAGGTGCAGTTCCAACTTCCTTGGGAGGAGCTTGAGTGTATCCATTCCGTTTTGTTTTATAACCTAAAAACATGAAATAAAGTAGAGATGAGAATATACTGATACACACATGTATAATCGATAAATCCAGTTGTCGTAAAGGCGTCAGCTTATTAAAAACGGTATGCAAAGGTTCAGGGAGGGTTGAAAAGGATAACAAAGAAGTGCTACTCACCGATCCCTGCCACTTCCATTCCAGTCCTCACTTGTTGGTCTCTACTTCCTGGACAAATCGTAAAACACACAGAAAATGCCTGCTCAGCCAATCACCGGCCACAATCATGACCCGTCAGTTATTGGCTGAGCAGACATCTCCTGGCATTTCCTCTGTGTTGAGACGGGAAGGAAGTATAGACCAGTGGGACTCAGTAAAAGCTGGAACAGGAGTGATGGAGGTCGGTGATAAGAGTAGCGCATTTTTTATTTTTTATTTTTAACCCACTACTTTTTTTCCACCTGTACAATTTTTCCAGCTGGACAAATCCTTTAATGGAGTTCATGCAGCTGTGTGTAATGATGCAACTAGTCCCATTTAAAGGACCAGGGATGAGCCATTACATAGAGTAAAGCGTCAGCCCCTTGGCGGATAGCTATTCATGTTAAATCGTGCAAAACTGCACCAGTATTTCAAACCCTATGCAAGGAATTTATGTAGAAACCTGTGAAATTCAGGAGGATCTTAATGGAAGTTAAAGAGCATTCACTTCTACACTTCTCAATCTACAGGCAGCATATAACAGAGGGGGAGATGCCGAGCTCAGGGATATATTGGTTTCTATTACTTCACTCACTATTTTCATATCAAGAGATGTTAAACTTCTGCAAGGTTTACATTGAAAGTCTGTGAGTCCTGCTTCCCCATCTTTTCATAGAGATAGTCTGTTAGTCCTGCTTCCCCATCTTTTCATAGAGATAGTCTGTTAGTCCTGCTCTACCATCCACTCATAGAAAAAGCCTATGAGTCCTGCTTCCCCCACTCATTTATTGAAAAAGTCTGTTAGATCTGCTTTCCCAATCCAAAGTACCAGATGATCCATCAGAGGGCCCAGGCTCTGATACAATAGTGGGCCCTAAAAAACCTGGAGACTAGGATCTACTTCTTTGATTCAAAACCTATAACACTGTATTTATGACATGGGGGTTGGGCCCTGAGAATGATCTCCTCTGGTGGGCCCAAGAGACCCCAATCCAACCCTGTCTGTGAGTCCCGCATTCCTCTCCCAAACATAGACAAAGCCTGTGAGTCCTGCTTCCCCCTCGTTCTCATATAGAAAGCCTGAGAGTCCTGCTTCCCTCTACCTTCTCATAGAGAAAGCCTGTGAGTCCTGCTTCCCCCTCGCTCTCATATGGAAAGCCTGCCAGTCCTGCTTCCCTCTACCTTCTCATATAGAAAGCCTGAGAGTCCTGCTTCCCTCTACCTTCTCATAGAGCAAGCCTGTGAGTCTTGCTTCCCCCTCGTTCTCATATAGAAAGCCTGAGAGTCCTGCTTCCCTCTACCTTCTCATAGAGAAAGCTCATGAGTCCTGCTTCTTCCTCCTCTCATACAGAGAGCCTGAGAATCCTGCTTCCCTCTACCTTCTCATAGAGAAAGCTCATGAGTCCTGCTTCTTCCTCCTCTCATACAGAGAGCCTGAGAATCCTGCTTCCCTCTACCTTCTCATAGAAAAAGCCTATGAGTCCTGCTTCCCCCACTCATTAATTGAAAAAGTCTGTTAGATCTGCTTTCCCAATCCAAAGTACCAGATGATCCATCAGAGGGCCCAGGCTCTGATACAATAGTGGGCCCTAAAAAACCTGGAGACTAGGATCTACTTCTTTGATTCAAAACCTATAACACTGTATTTATGATATGGGGGTTGGGCCCTGAGAATGATCTCCTCTGGTGGGCCCAAGAGACCCCAATCCAACCCTGTCTGTGAGTCCCGCATTCCTCTCCCAAACATAGACAAAGCCTGTGAGTCCTGCTTCCCCCTCGTTCTCATATAGAAAGCCTGAGAGTCCTGCTTCCCTCTACCTTCTCATAGAGAAAGCCTGTGAGTCCTGCTTCCCCCTCACTCTCATATGGAAAGCCTGCCAGTCCTGCTTCCCTCTACCTTCTCATATAGAAAGCCTGAGAGTCCTGCTTCCCTCTACCTTCTCATAGAGAAAGCCTGTGAGTCCTGCTTCCCCCTCGTTCTCATATAGAAAGCCTGAGAGTCCTGCTTCCCTCTACCTTCTCATAGAGAAAGCTCATGAGTCCTGCTTCTTCCTCCTCTCATACAGAGAGCCTGAGAATCCTGCTTCCCTCTACCTTCTCATAGAGAAAGCTCATGAGTCCTGCTTCTCCCTCCTCTCATACAGAGAGCCTGAGAGTCCTGCTTCCCTCTACCTTCTCATAGAGAAAGCCTGAGAGTCCTGCTTCCCCCTTGCTCTCATATAGAAAGCCTGAGAGTCCTGCTGTCCATGCACACACATAGAGAAAGCTTTTCAAGCCCTGCTCCCCACCCACTCACTGAAAAAGCATGCGAGTCCTGTTTCCCTCCTCAACCACCAAGCCGTACAGAAAGCCTGTGAATTGTGCCTTCCCCCATCCACTCATGCACTAAGCCTGTTAGCCTAGGTAACCCAAGCCCCACTCATAAAAAAAACGCCATCCCACTCATAGAGAAAACCTGTGAGTCCTTTCTCCCCCATCCTGTAATACAGAAAGCCTGTGAGCTCTGGGAACCTACGCCCCACTCATTGAAAGCCTGTGAGTCCTGCTTTCCCATCCATTTATTTTAAAAAAGCTTGTGAGTTCTGCTTCCCCAGACCATTCATGGAGAAACCTGTAAGTCCTGCTTTCCCACTCAGTCATAGAAAAAGCCCAATGAGTCCTGCTTCCGCCATCAACTTGTAGAAAAACCCTGATAACCATGCTTTTTGCTCCCACTCATTGAAAAAGTATGTGAGTCCTGCTTCCTCCCATCCATTCATACAGAAAGCCTGTGAGCCATGGTAACCTATACCCTACTTATAAAAAGTCTGTGAGTCCTGCTTTCCCCTCCCTCAAATAGAGAAAACCTGTGAGTCCTGTTTTCAACTTCAAGTCATAAAGAAAGCATGAGAGTCCTGCTTCCCCCTCCCTCTATACAAAAAGTCTGTGAATCCTGGTATGGCGCTGGTGTCCCATGGCCACCACTGCTTTGAGGGTACAGGTGTTGTGCTACTCACCTAGGTGGCCATTCTATTTGGCCAGTCGTTTATTCTGCACTCCGTCAGACAGCAGCAATAACAGCCACCAATGCTTAAAGTGTCTTCTGCAGGCTGCATCCTATGTGATCTGTTAAGGGCCGCCTGGCTTGTGATACACTTGCTCTTGGCCTTTTAAATGGCCAGCATGCACATGTCTAAAATTCCTCCTCAGCTAGGGTTGGCAATTTTCCCCAAAAAAACACTAGCTATAATTATGTGGGTAAAAAGTGGGTATGCTCTTGGGGTGTGTGGCCCATGGGCCGCTGACTTTTCTATCCCTTGCATTGCCTTAAGCATGTAGTCAACTACCAGGTGAGACTAGCCGGTCTACTCTACTGTTTGCTACTTTCTAAATACAGGAAGCACATCTGCTGTTGTCAATCTCACCTGGCTGAGGACCACATACCTAATGCAGTGCAAGGGACTGAGTAGTCAGAGGCTCAGCTGCCCAGTCAGGGTGTCATGTTTGGGCTGCACAATTTCTTCCCGTAGACCACCATGGCTAATGCAAAGTTGTAGGTCATAGAGCAGCATAGGAAGTCCAGTTCTTTAGGGGTATAGTAGCACTGATAATGTAGATGCATGGAGAGGCTCAGAGAGGCAGAGCACAATGGGCGGGCAGTGGACACTCGGGTTTGGAGCTCAGCCTGAAGAACAGAACAAAGCAGGACAGGAGAGTCTAGCTTCGCTATTGCTAGATTCCTCTCCTGTACTCTTCAGGTGTTCTGTTCCCCAGCAAAGGCATGGCAGTACAGCACTTCATGGCCATAATATCTCTCTCCCTATATATATATATATATATATATATATATATATACATATACAGTCAGGTCCATAAATATTGGGACATCAACACAATTCTAACATTTTTGGCTCTATACACCACCACAATGGATTTAGAATAAAACAAACACGATTTGCTTTACCTGCAGACTGTCAGCTTTAATTTGAGTCTCACAAATATTAGGACAGCACTCCTTAGGTAGTGAAAAATAATGATTTTATTTCATGTTATTTCAGCCGGAATAGGTGGTATGTCAGTTGCAACATTTCAGGCTTAATAATAGCCCTTCATCAGGCACTCTGAGGACCACACTGTGTATACAGCCGGCTGTATACACAGTGTGGTCCTCAGAGTGCCTGATGAAGGGCGATTATTAAGCCTGAAATGTTGTGTGTCAAAGTCAACAATCAGGAGAAGACTTCACCAGAGTGAATACAGAGGGTTCACCACAAGATGTAAACCATTGGTGAGCCTCAAAAACAGGAAGGCCAGATTAGAGTTTGCCAAATGACATCTAAAAAAGCCTTCACAGTTCTGGAACAACAGAGTTTTTTAAGGGAAAGAAGTGGAATGTTATGCAATGGCCAAGTCAATCACCTGACCTGAATCCGATTGAGCATTTCACTTGTTGAAGACAAAACTGAAGGGAAAATGCCCCAAGAACAAGCAGGAACTGAAGACAGTTGCAGTAGAGGCCTGGCAGAACATCACCAGGGATGAAACCCAGCGTCTGGTGATGTCTATGCGTTCCAGACTTCAGGCTATAATTGACTTCAAAGGATTGGCAACCAAGTATTAAAAAGTGAAAGTTTGATTTATGATTATTATTCTGTCCCATTACTTTTGGTCCCTTAACAAGTGGGAGGCACATATGTAAACTGCTGTAATTCCTTCACCGTTCACCTGATCTGGATGTAAATCCCCTCAAATTAAAGCTGACAGTCTGCAGGTAAAGCACATCTTGTTCGTTTCATTTCAAATCCATTGTGGTGGTGTATAGAGCCAAAAATGTTAGAATTGTGTTGATGTCCCGATATTTAAGGACCTGACTGTATATATATATATCTCGCAACAGGGCACAACTCATATCGCAGGCACAACTCACGGGGCTGGATTTCCCTGTCCATCATTCACTTCTGGCTGGCTGCCACCGATCAAGACCATTTTTATTGTGACTCTGCCTGACTAATCCTATTCATTGTCCCATTAGTGCTGCTTACTTCCTGGACTCCTCCCATCAATTTTCCTGTCGGGACCAAAACATCCAATCATTGACTGCTCATGTGCAAAATCTCATAAAAAATCCCAGAAATACCGGCACCAGTCTTCTGGGCAAAATACCAGTTAGGCCAGTTAAATACTGGCCAGAAAGCAACCCTATCTATAGCATATGGCTGGCCTATCCCCAGTGGGAGGGTCACTGAGCTTAAGTTCTTAGTTTCTAATTTACCACCAAAAGTGCATGATTCTGTCTGAGTGCACATGTACTGAACTTCTGCCTGTTAAGTGACTTTGATTCTCTGTTGCCTGCCTGCCCGGTTTCCTGACTACACTTCAGTCTGTTCCCTGACTACAACTATTGCCTGACCTCTTGGTACTTTGCAACAGTGTCTCTGACCCTTGTGGGTCAGCCACCAACTACATAGGGACTATCTCAAGAGGTAGCGGCCTGGCAGCTCCCCTGCGGCAAAGACCAGATCCCTGTAGAGGGGGTAATGGGTGAATACCAGGGAACTGCCAGGGTAACGCACTTAGAGTCAGCCCAAAGTCAAGCCAATTAGTTGGCATAGTGGGTCCACTCTCACCACCCATTACTCCTGGTAACCCATGACCTACTCATAAAAAACCTGTCAATCCTGCTGCTCTGGGTGGATGAGGGGAGCAGGACTCACAGGTTCTCTCTATGTAGGGCAGGAAAAGCAGGACTCACAGGCTCTCTCTATGAGTGGGCAGGGGAAGCAGGACTCACAGGTTTTCTCTATAAGAAGGCAGAAGAATCAGGACTCACAGGCTCTCTCTATGAGTGGGCAGGGGAAGCAGGACTCGCAGGTTTTCTCTATAAGAAGGCAGAAGAATCAGGACTCACAGGCTCTCTCTATGAGTGGGCAGGGGAAGCAGGGCTCACATTTTTTCTCTATGTATGGCAGGAGAAGCAGGACTCACAGGCTCTCTCTATGAGTGGGCAGTGGAAGCAGGACTCACAGGTTTTCTCTATAAGCGGGCAGAAGAATCAGGACTCACAGGCTCTCTCTATGAGTGGGCAGGGGAAGCAGGACTCACAGGTTTTCTCTATGAGTGGGCAGGGGAAGCAGGACTCACAGGTTTTCTCTGAGAGGGCAGAAGAAGCAGGACTCACAGGCTCTCTCTATGAGTGGGCAGTGGAAGCAGAACTCACATGTTTTCTCTATGAGAGGGCAGAATAAGCAGGACTCACAAGCTTTCTCTATGAGTGGGCAGGGGAAGCAGGACTCACAGGTTTTCTCTATGAGAGGGCAGAAGAATCAGGACTCACAGGCTCTCTCTATGAGTGGGCAGGGTAAGCAGGACTCACAGGTTTTCTCTAAGAGAGGGCAGAAGAAGCAGGACTCACAGGCTCTCTCTATGAGTGGGCAGGGGAAGCAGGACTCACAGGTTTTCTCTATGAGAGGGCAGAAGAATCAGGACTCAGGCTCTCTCTATGAGTGGGCAGGGAAAGCAGGACTCACAGGTTTTCTCTAAGAGAGGGCAGAAGAAGCAGGACTCACAGGCTCTCTCTATGAGTGGGCAGGGTAAGCAGGACTCACAGGTTTTCTCTATGAGAGGGCAGAAGAAGCAGGACTCACAGGTTTTCTCTATGAGTCGGCAAGGAAAACAAGTCTCTCTAAATATGAATACTTTCCACATAAAATGGCATGGAGCCATCTGAGATTAGCTTTCTGTAACAATAGTCTTCCTGGTCTCACATAGTATTTCTCTGAACTCTTAGCAGTTGGCCATAAACTTACAGTAGCCAATGAAGAAAATTCCAAGATTCAAAAGAAAAGAAATGATGAAAGCGATGGCCACATAACCATTATTAGGAGATTGTCCTCTTGAATTGTCATCATCTGAAAATCAACAACATTTTTGTGGTTAGATATTGGGATTGTTGGGCTCCTCAAAGAAACAACTAATACCCATGAGTGACCAGTCTTCATTAACTTTCTCTTGGTGCAACATATCTCAATATTTATTTCACAAGATGACCAACTTTTAAAATAAAATGATTTCATGATACTCTGTCACGAGATGTCTAACCTGTATGTGTCCATGTGTGGTCACCCAGTGGTTATGGTGTTAATTGTACTCTGTCAAGAGTTTTCATAGCATTTTGCTGCATGTAAGGCAGATGTGGAAACTCCTTCATCTCTAAAACCATTTAGGTGCCATGACCACCATGGTCTACAACATCTTAGGGGTATTATGGCTGAGGGGTATGGAACCTGTGCCATATGTGTAGAACAATAATACAGTGTGAGGTACTAACTATCTTCTCACTACACCAAACTATTGCATCGCACTGCGAGAAGGGGATAAGATTTCCAGAAGACACCTACCGATCCCATGGTATATGTGCCCAACACAGACTGTAAACCCGACCTGAAGCAGCAGAATGAAGCCTCTCCAAATGTACTGAGCGATCTGCTTACATCTGGAGTCTAAAGAGGAGAAAATAAAATGGAAACATTTTATGAAATCCCTATAATATACCATAAATAATACAAATCAACTCAAAGGACTACTCCTCCTCAATGCATATGACGTCCACAAATATAAGTCTATGAGTCATCCTCTTGTGTTAAACGGGGTTGTCTGGAATTTTTAAGAAACCTGCATACGACAGTGCTAGTGCTTAGGATAGTGATTGGCTGCAGCTGTCACATGACTGATGTGACGTCATCACTGCAGAATCAGTTGTCACTCTTACAGGAGAGTATATACCTCATTTCTTGGCAACATTTCCTGCTCTTACACAGGTTTCTTAAAATCCCAAACTTGCCCTTTTAAGTTATCACATATACTATTTTGCTTCTGGAAAAGATGAGTGACAACCAATATGGCAGCCACAGTCGTTCTGGCTTCTGTATTGACTTATAATTAGATTGTTTAACCTATTGAGCTGAGCAGCTCACAATCTTTAAAATGTACAACTTACTGCAAAATCTGTCCATGAAGTTGGTGATTTGAGCTCCAACACATTTCGGGAGGCATCCTGCAAAAATGCAGAAATTAGGACTTTTTCTGGTTTTATTACCATTTAAGTAATAATCCAACAAAACTGGTCATTATCAGCTGTTAAGGGCACGAGCTCTACTCCCCGACCAAGTCTCCTGGAGCAGGCCATGAAACACTGTAATGTGTAGGCTTACAACTAAGGCCTCATGCACACGACCGTTGTTGTGTTCCGTTCCGCAAAATGGGCTTCCGCTTTTCCGTGATCCGTTTCCGTTTTTGCTTCCGTGTGTCTTCCTTTATTTTGGGAGGACCTCCAGACATAAAGGAAAGTTAAAAAAAAGTTTAAGTCAGGTTTGCCATGCAAATGATAGGAAAAAAACTGACGTGGACGCACGGACGCGGATGACAATCTTGTGTGCCTCCACGTTTTTTTTGCGGTCCCATTGACTTGAATGGGGCCGCAAACCGTGTTCTGCGAAAATAATAGGACAGGTTATATTTTTTTGACGGATTGGAACCACGGATCACGGATGCGGATGGCAAACGGTGCATTAGCCGATTGAAAATCAATGGGTCTGCAGAAAATCATGAAAAACGGAGCAACGGACACGGAATAAAACAACGGTCGTGTGCATGAGGCCTAAGGGTTACACAATGAAGTGTTTCCGTATGAGATACATCAGTCAGACAGAACATTACATCCACCTGCCTAATACTGTGAAGATAAACCCCTTGTGCCCCCAACATAACTTTTACATGAGTCATGGACTTAAAGAGATCTCTGAAGGTCTGTGGTTTTTGGCACTGACACATTAGCAACAAATCTTTTAAATTCTGCAATTTGTAAGGCGAGGCCTCAGACACGCATCAAACACTCGGAGGCATCTTTGACCCTGTTGTCATTATTTCACTGGTTGTCCTTTCTTGGACCACTTTTAGAGGGTATTGTGGAGCTCACGGTTAAAGGGGCGTTCACTGTGGATGTTACTGTTAAGGGGACAGACTGCTGTGAACGTCACTATTAGAGGGGCAGCTGCTGTGGAGGTCACTGTTAAGTCAGCAGGGTACTGTGAGGTCACTGTTACGGGAAGGGGGTACTGTGGAGGTCACTCTTAAGGGAACTGGGTACTGTGGCGGTCACTGTTAAAGGGACGGGTGCTGTGGAGGTCTCTGTTAAGGGGGCAGGGAAAACAGATAAGGGGACGGTCCCCTAAGGAGGTCAGTGTTAAGGGGTGGGGTGCTGTGTAGGTCAATGTTAAGGGAGCAGGCCCCTGAGGAGGTCAATGTCAAGGGAGTAGGGTACTGTGAAACTCACTGTTAAAGGGGCGGGCTGCTGTGAAGGTCAAAGTTAAGGGGATGGGCTGCTGTGGAGGTCCCATTTTATGGAGGCGGGGCACTGTGGGGGGATCAGTGTTAAGGGGTGAGGGACTGTGGAGTTCACTGTTAAGGGGGTGGAGTACTGTAGAGGTTTGTAGAGGTACTGTAGATGTCACTGTTATAGTGGATAGTGTTGATATCTTTTAACGACACACACAAACATTAAATGAAATGGATGAAATATACCCGAGCGAAGCCGCGTCCTTCTGCTGGTCTATATATATATATACATGGATAACTCACCAAAGTATAGCAATATGTCCATGACAAGAATGATGGGAATTAATACCAGGAACCATGAATAGGACCTTTCTGTGGAAAGAAAGATTTCCTGTTCACCATCACCAGCTGAAGGGTTGTTACAATACATCAGTGTAGGCAATACTCATATCTTCTTTTTTCTACAGTAGTTCCCAGGTTGACACTTTTAACCTACCCGGGGGCATAAATCTCCTCTGTAGGCTGCTGTCTAGGGTGGCTGTATTAAGGGCGGAGTGGGGGTCAATATGCATTATGATGGCAGATTATAAGGAGGGTCTTAGCGTATTTGTCTGGAGCCTCCACCATCTAGTGACCTTCACGGCCTAGATTATTCCATCAGCATAAAAGTTTAACATTTTTTAGGGAGGAGATGATATTGCCCCGTCCAACAGACACGGCTGTGAATATTGTCCTACCACAATTTTCCAACCACAGCAATCTGCTTTGACCTTTAGATGGACCCTGCAGATAGTGTTCAGTTTCCCTGCAGTGCCCCCTCAAAAAATGAAGCATTACACCATGTGAGAGATGCCATTGTTCTCCACTTCTGCAAATAGACTCTCCACTATTATTGTAACTTGTGCATGTGGACATGATGGACATATAGCGTATGAAGTCCAGTTTTAGGAGATGTTGTGTGTCCCTGCTCTGCTGGGGTCTGACATTTATCTTATTCTCAGGATATCAAGATTTAGGAAGGTAGAACTGAGAAAATCCATCCAGCATGTTTCATCTGTAACATATTCTTACCGCTGGAGATTAAGCCTAAGCTGACGACTTGAGATAAGACCATGAAACCGCAAATGATCCCAAAAGCGAAATTCGCACTCTGCTCCTCCAGCCTCTCGCAGAATCCTGGTAAAATTAAGATACATGTAAAAAATTCTGAAACCTTCTACATACAGATCTGTAGGTTTAACGGTTACATTGGGAGGTGTTGTCCATGGACTGCACACTCTCCTATTCTCCTGCAGTGATTCTGAGGAGCAGAAATCAACGCTTGGAGGTTCATAGTAGACAAAATATGTCTTCCCACCATGAAAACTGACAAGATGTTTTTTGACGGACTGGTAAACTGACGCTGGGGCCCAGTACCAGCCCCTCATGGATTTTTGGATAAACCAGCAAAAGATATAAAAAGAGCAAAATGTGCAGGTTATAAAGAACCACATGCTCCACATCTACTAAAATAATACATCTACTGCACTCTATCAGCCTTCTATGGATGAGGTGAACAGGGCTTCACTGTCCATCAGGCGAGATAAGCAACTGGCACTTCACTGCTACTGCAAAGGTGGCAATGTGGTCTTCAGCCCAACACTAGTGTACAGCCCTGCACATTGTTAGGAGTTATACATGTTTACTGCCCCCTGTAGGCTATATAGATATGACAGTTGTTAAGCTTTGTCATATTGTTTGTGTCTGAATAAAGCTTGTTGAATTACCTCACATCGCCTCAGGAAACATGGTGTCAGAAGTGGAGAGGGCTTTGGTGTTTTAGAAACCACTAAAGTCCTAATATCAGAACAAAAGACCAACAAGAATAGTTTCTCTGGTAATTTATTAATAAGAGACGCACCGTGTTACAGAAAATGGCTGCAAACAACTTCCCTGTGCCGTCGTCTCCCATGGACTGTAAAGGGGACCTGGCAGTTAACTGGACATATTTCAAATCCCAGTGGGAAGATTATGAGGTGGCAACTGAACTCGATAAGAAAGACCCCGAGGTAAGGACAGCGACACTGCGCTCAGTGATGGGGAGAGACGGTCTGCGTAAAGGTAAGGACAGCGACACTGCGCTCAGTGAAGGGAGAGACGGTCTGCGTAAAGGTAAGGACAGCGACACTGCGCTCAGTGAAGGGAGAGACGGTCTGCGTAAAGGTAAGGATAGCGACACTGCGCTCAGTGATGGGAGAGACGGTCTGCGTAAAGGTAAGGATAGCGACACTGCGCTCAGTGATGGGGAGAGACGGTCTGCGTAAAGGTAAGGACAGCGACACTGCGCTCAGTGATGGGAGAGACGGTCTGCGTAAAGGTAAGGATAGCGACACTGCGCTCAGTGATGGGGAGAGACGGTCTGCGTAAAGGTAAGGATAGCGACACTGCGCTCAGTGATGGGAGAGACGGTCTGCGTAAAGGTAAGGACAGCGACGCTGCGCTCAGTGATGGGAGAGACGGTCTGCGTAAAGGTAAGGACAGCGACACTGCGCTCAGTGATGGGGAGAGACGGTCTGCGTAAAGGTAAGGATAGCGACACTGCGCTCAGTGATGGGGAGAGATGGTCTGCGTAAAGGTAAGGACAGCGACACTGCGCTCAGTGATGGGGAGAGACGGTCTGCGTAAAGGTAAGGACAGCGACACTGCGCTCAGTGATGGCAGAGACGGTCTGCGTAAAGGTAAGGACAGCGACACTGCGCTCAGTGATGGGGAGAGATGGTCTGCGTAAAGGTAAGGACAGCGACACTGCGCTCAGTGATGGGGAGAGACGGTCTGCGTAAAGGTAAGGACAGCGACACTGCGCTCAGTGATGGCAGAGACGGTCTGCGTAAAGGTAAGGACAGCGACACTGCGCTCAGTGATGGGGAGAGACGGTCTGCGTAAAGGTAAGGACAGCGACACTGCGCTCAGTGATGGGGAGAGACGGTCTGCGTAAAGGTAAGGACAGCGACACTGCGCTCAGTGATGGGGAGAGACGGTCTGCGTAAAGGTAAGGACAGCGACGCTGCGCTCAGTGATGGGGAGAGACGGTCTGCGTAAAGGTAAGGACAGCGACACTGCGCTCAGTGATGGCAGAGACGGTCTGCGTAAAGGTAAGGACAGCGACACTGCGCTCAGTGATGGGGAGAGACGGTCTGCGTAAAGGTAAGGACAGCGACGCTGCGCTCAGTGATGGGAGAGACGGTCTGCGTAAAGGTAAGGACAGCGACACTGCGCTCAGTGATGGCAGAGACGGTCTGCGTAAAGGTAAGGACAGCGACACTGCGCTCAGTGATGGGGAGAGACGGTCTGCGTAAAGGTAAGGACAGCGACACTGCGCTCAGTGATGGGGAGAGACGGTCTGCGTAAAGGTAAGGACAGCGACACTGCGCTCAGTGATGGGGAGAGACGGTCTGCGTAAAGGTAAGGACAGCGACGCTGCGCTCAGTGATGGGGAGAGACGGTCTGCGTAAAGGTAAGGATAGCGACACTGCGCTCAGTGATGGCAGAGACGGTCTGCGTAAAGGTAAGGACAGCGACGCTGCGCTCAGTGATGGGGAGAGATGGTCTGCGTAAAGGTAAGGACAGCGACGCTGCGCTCAGTGATGGCAGAGACGGTCTGCGTAAAGGTAAGGACAGCGACACTGCGCTCAGTGATGGGGAGAGACGGTCTGCGTAAAGGTAAGGACAGCGACGCTGCGCTCAGTGATGGGAGAGACGGTCTGCGTAAAGGTAAGGATAGCGACACTGCGCTCAGTGATGGGGAGAGACGGTCTGCGTAAAGGTAAGGACAGCGACGCTGCGCTCAGTGATGGGGAGAGACGGTCTGCGTAAAGGTAAGGACAGCGACGCTGCGCTCAGTGATGGGGAGAGACGGTCTGCGTAAAGGTAAGGACAGCGACGCTGCGCTCAGTGATGGGGAGAGACGGTCTGTGTAAAGGTAAGGACAGCGACACTGCGCTCAGTGATGGCAGAGACGGTCTGCGTAAAGGTAAGGACAGCGACACTGCGCTCAGTGATGGGGAGAGACGGTCTGCGTAAAGGTAAGGACAGCGACGCTGCGCTCAGTGATGGCAGAGACGGTCTGCGTAAAGGTAAGGACAGCGACACTGCGCTCAGTGATGGGAGAGACGGTCTGCGTAAAGGTAAGGACAGCGACGCTGCGCTCAGTGATGGGAGAGACGGTCTGCGTAAAGGTAAGGACAGCGACACTGCGCTCAGTGATGGGAGAGACGGTCTGCGGATTCATCAGCACCTCTCACTCTCTGATGCCGACAAGCAGGACACAGAGAAAACTCTGGATGCATTACAGAGACATTTTATGCCTTCACGTAACATCATTTATGAGAGGCACATATTCAATACCACAAACCAAGGCCCATTGGAAACTATAGATCAGTATGTGACTAGGCTGAGGCAGCTATAGCCGCTACACGTGAGTTTGGAGTATTACATGATGAACTTATCAGAGACAGAATAGTTCTGGGATCAAAAGACATTAATGCTAGACAGAGACTGCTCAGAGTACCAGACCTGAACCTGCAGAGAGCCAGGGACATGTGTAGAAGCCATGAACTTACAGAAATGCAAATACAAGCAATGCAAGAAAGCAAAAGTGAAACTGAAGCCGTACGTTATACTGCTAGAACATATAAAAAGCCCATGAAAGAAAGCAAAGTAAAAACAATCAGATGTAGATACTGTGAAAACAACCACCCCTGGGGCAGAGACCACTGTCCTGCATATGGAGAAACCTGCAGTAAAGGCAGAAAGCACATGGCAGAATACATATGGCTGCACAGATCAAGAGCAGCAGCTCAGAAGAATCAGTATTCACTATTATTCATCCAATAGGAGCAGTAAGCAGTCCGGGGTCACAGTGGTTTGTACCACTAGAACTCAGCACTGACAGAGAAGCAGGGGAAAGGTTACACTGTCAGTTAGACTGTGGGGCCACCTGCAACCTTATGACATACAAAGACTATTGCAAAATTGTTAAAGAAGGAAAGCCAACATTACAGAAGAGTAATGTCAAATTAAAATGGTACAATGATACCTATATGATACTTATGGGCCGATGTAATCTAAATTGTACATATAAAGATAAAACATATCCACTGCAATTCCAAGTTGTCCAAGGTAAACACAAACCACTTCTCTCAGCAGAAACATGTCAGCTAATGGGCCTCCTTACACTGAATGTAGAACATAATGTATTATTACATGATGACCAGCAAACAACTACAACTTCACCCTTTTCTTATGAAATGATCACAACTGAATATAGAAACATTTTCAAAGGACTAGGGTGTCTACCTGGAGAGTATCACCTAGAAATAGATGAAGCAATACCTTCTGTTCAACACCAACCACGTAGAGTGCCGGCTCCACTTAAAGCAGACTTAAAGGCGAAAATAGAGAGATTAGAGACACTGGGAGTGATAATAAAGGTCATAGAACCTACGACATGGATAAGTAGTATGGTTGCTGTTAAGAAACCAGGCAAGCTGCGAATATGCATTGATCCCAAAGACTTAAATAAAGCACTAAAACGCTCACATTATCCAATGCCCACTATAGAGGGAATCCTACCAAGTTTAACAAATGCTAAAGTATTTTCTGTCTTAGATGCTAAGGATGGCTTCTGGCAAGTAAAACTGGACACTAAAAGCAGTTCTCACTACATTCTGGACTCCCTTTGGGCGTTACCGATGGCTACGCATGCCTTTTGGGATTTCTACTGCACCAGAAGAATATCAACGTAGACAACATGGAGCAGTAGAAGACCTGCCCGGAGTGGAAGTTATTGCAGATGATATATTGGTGTATGGCTGTGGTGACACTACAGAGGAGGCCACAAAGGATCATGACAAGAATTTGATTGGACTCTTAGAGAGAGCACGAAAGCTGAACCTAAAATTCAATAAAAAGAAGCTGAGATTGAGGCTATCATCGGTACCATACATGGGACATTTACTCACAGCAGAAGGCCTGCGTCCTGATCCAGAAAAAGTCAGAGCAATTTTAGAGGTACCAAAGCCTGACAATGTACAAGCAGTTCAGAGACTGCTAGGGTTTGTAAACTACCCTTCAAAATTCTTACCACATCTTTCGGATGTATGTGAACCACTACGCAGACTGACAGACAAAGACAGCTTGTGGGCCTGGCAATCCAGCCATGATGAAGCCCTCAAGCAAATTAAAGATATTGTTACTAAACATCCAGTTTTGAGATACTACAATGTCAATGAAGAAGTAACAGTCCAATGTGATGCCAGTGAAAAAGGTCTTGGAGCAACACTTTTGCAAGGAGGTCAGCCAGTGACATTTGCATCACGTACACTGTCTTCAACAGAACAAAGATATGCCCAGATTGAAAAGGAATGTCTTGCCATTGTATATGCATGCCAGAAGTTTAATCAGTACTTACATGGAAAAAATATTATTAACATTGAGACTGATCATAAGCCTCTAGAGAGCATTTTTTAAAAACCTCTCCTAGTAGCACCAAAACGTCTACAGCGCATGATGCTACAGTTGCAAAAATACAACCTTAATGTGGTTTACAAAAAAGGATCAGAAATGTATATTGCAGACTTCTTATCAAGAGCAGCATTACCTCACAGAACAATGGACAAGGACACCCCAGATTATGAGATTGTCTTGATGCAATCAGAGGAGGCCTTTTCTAAGGAACTGGAAGAGATAAACTTTGCAGAATATCTAAGAGTGTCTGATTTGCGCCTACAACAAATTCAGAAGTTCACAGAACAAGATGAAGTCTTGCAAGCATTAAAAACTACTGTCCTTACAGGATGGCCAGACCAGAAAGAAAAAATACCGATTTGTATCAGGGACTACTGGGGCTTTAGAGATGAGATAAGCGTACAAAATGGAATTCTGTATAAAGGACACAGAGTCGTCATACCAAAAAACATGCGCCCAGAAATGATTGCGAGGACTCATTCTAGCCACTTAGGAATAGAAGCATGCCTTCGCAAGGCCAAGGATGTCATCTTTTGGCCACACATGGGCCCAGAGATTATAGAGGCAATAAAGAACTGTAATACTTGCAATGAGTATATGCGTAAACAAACAAAAGAACCTCTGGCGACTCACAAATTGCCCACTCTACCCTGGAGCAAACTAGGCATGGACTTATTCTCCTTAACAGGACAAGATTACTTAATAATTGTTGATTATTATTCAGATTTCTGGGAAATTGATTTAGTTTCTGATACCACCTCTAAAACAATTATAGATTGTTGCAAAGCACATTTTAGCAGACATGGAATCCCTGATTCTGTAATTACAGATAACGGACCACAGTTTGTCAGCTCAGAGTTTGCACGATTTTGTAGAGAGTGGGAATTTGAACATCTTACCTCATCCCCATATCACAGTCAGTCCAACGGTAAAGCTGAAGCTACTGTAAAAATAGCAAAAACACTCATAAAGAAAGCTAAACGAGATGACAAGGATATCTGGAAAGCGGTTCTTGACTGGAGAAATACCCCATCAGAAGGCACCAGCAGTAGTCCTGTACAACGGCTAATGTCAAGAAGGACCAGGACTTTACTTCCGACTGCTCAGAAACTGCTGTTTCCAAAGGTTATAAAAGGAGTGGTCGAGAACCTAACTGAAAGACGCAAAAAAGCAAAGGCATATTATGATAATGGAGCCAAGGAACTTCCTGAACTAAGCATTGGTCAACCAGTGCGAATACAGCCATCGCCGTCGTCAACAGAGGAAATTTGGCGACAAGGTATTTGTTTGGAGAAAGTTGCTCCACGATCTTATAAAGTGGAAGCAAATGGACAGTTGTACAGAAGGAATAGGAAGTTTCTGAGGACTGCAGGTGACAAATCTGACATTGAAATAAGTGAAGTGATTACACCAGGTTCATCTCCAGATGAGACAATTCCCGAAGAAACAGGGATGGATGATCATATGCAACAATGTGAAGCTCCTGCCACACCAAGACGTACTAGAACTAGGGTTATTAGAACACCAACAAGATATAAGGATTGTGTATGCTAGATACATTATAAAAAACATTGTCACCTTTGGAATGTATTGTGGTATCCAATCATCTTATGTTATATATTACTTGATTTCACAAGAAAGGGAGGATGTTAGGAGTTATACATGTTAACATGTTTACTGCCACCTGTAGGCTATATATAGATATGACAGTTGTTAACCTTTGTCATATTGTTTGTGTCTGAATAAAGTTAGTTAAATTACCTCAGATCGCCTCAGGAAACACACATATCTGTGCTGTGAGGTCTATGATAATGAGGTCTATATGAGTGCTGGTGATGGTACACCTGTCCCTATCTATATGAGTGATGGTGATGGTACACCTGTCCCTATCTATATGAGTGATGGTGATGGTACACCTGTCCCTATCTATATGAGTGCTGGTGATGGTACACCTGTCCCTATCTATATGAGTGCTGGTGATGGTACACCTGTCCCTATCTATATGAGTGCTGGTGATGGTACACCTGTCCCTATCTATATGAGTGCTGGTGATGGTACACCTGTCCCTATCTATATGAGTGCTGGTGATGGTACACCTGTCCCCGATTGTTTATATGAGTGCTGGTGATGGTACACCTGTCCCTATCTATATGAGTGATGGTGATGGTACACCTGTCCCTATCTATATGAGTGATGGTGATGGTACACCTGTCCTTATCTATATGAGTGCTGGTGATGGTACACCTGTCCCTATCTATATGAGTGATGGTGATGGTACACCTGTCCCTATCTATATGAGTGATGGTGATGGTACACCTGTCCCCGATTGTCTATATGAGTGCTGGTGATGGTACACCTGTCCCTATCTATATGAGTGATGGTGATGGTACACCTGTCCTTATCTATATGAGTGATGGTGATGGTACACCTGTCCCTATCTATATGAGTGATGGTGATGGTACACCTGTCCCTATCTATATGAGTGATGGTGATGGTACACCTGTCCCTATCTATATGAGTGATGGTGATGGTACACCTGTCCTTATCTATATGAGTGATGGTGATGGTACACCTGTCCCTATCTATATGAGTGCTGGTGATGGTACACCTGTCCCTATCTATATGAGTGATGGTGATGGTACACCTGTCCCTATCTATATGAGTGATGGTGATGATACACCTGTCCTTATCTATATGAGTGCTGGTGATGGTACACCTGTCCCTATCTATATGAGTGATGGTGATGGTACACCTGTCCCTATCTATATGAGTGATGGTGATGGTACACCTGTCCCCGATTGTCTATATGAGTGCTGGTGATGGTACACCTGTCCCTATCTATATGAGTGATGGTGATGGTACACCTGTCCTTATCTATATGAGTGATGGTGATGGTACACCTGTCCCTATCTATATGAGTGATGGTGATGGTACACCTGTCCCTATCTATATGAGTGATGGTGATGATACACCTGTCCCCGATTGTCTATATGAGTGCTGGTGATGGTACACCTGTCCCTATCTATATGAGTGATGGTGATGGTACACCTGTCCCTATCTATATGAGTGATGGTGATGGTACACCTGTCCTTATCTATATGAGTGCTGGTGATGGTACACCTGTCCCTATCTATATGAGTGATGGTGATGGTACACCTGTCCCTATCTATATGAGTGATGGTGATGGTACACCTGTCCCCATCTATATAAGTTGCTGGTGACGGTACACCTGTCCCCATCTATATGAGTGATGGTGATGGTACACCTGTCCCTATCTATATGAGGGCTGGTGATGGTACACCTGTCCTCGTCTATATGAGTGCTGGTGATGGTACACCTGTCCTCGTCTATATGAGTGCTGGTGATGGTACACCTGTCCCTGATTGTTTGTATGAGTGCTGGCGAGAGAATAAACCTGTCCCCGGTTGTCTTTATAAATGTTGGTGACCTTATGCTTGTCCCATGCCATCCCTATCAGTTTTGCCAAATCTTTTGTTCAGACATAAAAAGAACTTACAAAAATGAGCACTGCTCCATGTAGTGCAACAAACCACCCCTCATCCTATCGCAGGAGTGGACTAATGGCATCACTTCATTACCATAAATCATGTGACCAGTTACATAAAATAACCTCTGAGCACATCTGTATCAGAGGGTGCCTTTTCTTTATCATGCCCTGTGAATAGGATTCACAACTATGCAGAATCAGTGCCCAACATGGATGGGTTGTGAAGTTGCACCTTTTTACTAATCACCAGCTCAGGACACAGGACCTTCCTCCTCTCCAGATCCCTTCAGAATAATTGCAAGAACGGGTGAAGAGGAAGGATGTGCCAGTCCTGGAACCATCTCCTAGGGTTTGACATTAGACTTTCTCTTTTTCTACAGCCCACCTTCTCACTCACATTCTGTATACCAGTTACTCACGTTTTAGTGTCAGTATTAGAAGCACAAAAGTGAACATGGCGTGAACCACAGAGTCCAGCGAAAAGCAGAAGGAGACAAAGCCGAGAAGTCTTCTAGTAGAAACCTGGGACTTGTTACGATTGGTGGGTTCTGAAACAAAGCAGACATATGCTGATATAAGGCAAAGTCTAAGATCATAGCTAACCTCCAACCTCAGGTGTGAACAGGGCGTCATTAAGGGCGATAGACACCATGAATAAAGTTACTTGAGGTTCAGCTTTAGGCTCCTAGTACAGGTCTGAGGGAACTTCTTCAGGATGACAATATGTTAGGATGTTAATAACAGTTCCTGTGTAGGGTGGTTGTGTTGAAGGTAACTATGGTAGTAGCTCATGGTGGTGGGGGTTGCTTTGGCTTATTACCCCAGTTGGCCATGATGAAAATCATCACCAAAAGCATACCTTAGCAGGATAGTCCTGTATCTACATGAGAAACGGAATTGTTTCATGCCACAAGATACCGATTTTGTATTTCTTTGGGCCAGAGTAGTCTCTAAACCAATAGTTCCAGCCCTGGTCTATAGTCAAGGTGACCTAACTCACTGTGCCAAGACCTGTTGAAGGTTGCATTACAGAGGCAAAAACACATTGCCTAACTGCAATCATTTTCTGGACTTTTTCCACTTGAAAAGTTGCCACCCGTCTTTTATTTTCCTTGCAATTCCTGCAATTAGCTAAGCAACTGGAGAATCCATGTCAACGGGCACTGTTTATGAACCACTAGGCTTGAAGCTCACTGTGTCCTAGGGAAATTTGGTTTCATGGAGATCTGGCCTTGAAAACAACAACTCCTATGGTCCTAAACTGTGCCCCTAAATAAGAAAAACACCAGTAACCTGTCCTTGGGCGCATTGCTGCTCTGCTCACTGCAGGACTGGCTAGCGGCCAGCGGTACAGCGGCTTGAAGGATAAGTCACAGTCCTTGCAGGGCCAGGAAGCGGCTGCAGCAAATCACAGGCCTCAGCGATTAGCAGTGATATAGTGTCCACTGAGGCCTGTGACTGACCACAATGGCCGTGGGACCAAGCCGTGGACAGGAGAGGACAGGATTAGATACAGGACTCTGCAGACATTGTCACACAGGACGGCATTAGATACACAGCTCAGCAGGCAGTATCACACAGGATAGGATTAGATACACAGCTCAGCAGACAGTATCACACAGGATAGGATTAGATACACAGCTCAGCAGACAGTATCACACAGAATAGGATTAGATACACAGCTCAGCAGGCAGTATCACACAGGATAGGATTAGATACACGGCTCAGCAGGCAGTATCACACAGGATAGGATTAGATACACAGCTCAGCAGACAGTATCACACAGGATAGGATTAGATACACAGCTCAGCAGACAGTATCACACAGGATAGGATTAGATACACAGCTCAGCAGACTGTATCACACAGGATAGGATTAGATACACAGCTCAGCAGGCAGTATCACACAGGATAGGATTAGATACACAGCACAGCAGGCAGTTTCACACAGGACAGGATTAGATACACAGCTCATCAGACTGTATCACACAGGATAGGATTAGATACACAGCTCAGCAGGCAGTATCACACAGGATAGGATTAGATACACAGCTAAGCAGACAGTATCACACAGGATAGGATTAGATACACAGCTCAGCAGACAGTATCACACAGGATAGGATTAGATACACAGCTCAGCAGACTGTATCACACAGGATAGGATTAGATACACAGCTCAGCAGGCAGTATCACACAGGATAGGATTAGATACACAGCTCAGCAGGCAGTATCACACAGGACAGGATTAGATACACAGCTCATCAGACTGTATCACACAGGATAGGATTAGATACACAGCTCAGCAGGCAGTATCACACAGGATAGGATTAGATACACAGCTAAGCAGACAGTATCACACAGGATAGGATTAGATACACAGCTCAGCAGACAGTATCACACAGGATACGATTAGATACACAGCTCAGCAGACTGTATCACACAGGAGAGGATTAGATACACAGATCAGCAGACAGTATCACACAGGATAGGATAAGATACACAGCTCAGCAGACAGTATCACACAGGATAGGATTAGATACACAGCTCAGCAGGCAGTATCACACAGGATAGGATTAGATACACAGCTCAGCAGGCAGTATCACACAGGATAGGATTAGATACACAGGTCAGCAGACAGTATCACACAGGAGGGTATTAGATACACAGCTCAGCAGACAGTATCACACAGGATAGGATTAGATACAGCTCAGCAGACAGTATCACACAGGATGGGATTAGATACACAGCTCAGCAGACAGTATCACACAGGACAGGATTAGATACACAGCTCAGCAGACTGTATCACACAGGATAGGATTAGATACACAAGTCAGCAGACAGCATCACACAGGATAGGATTAGATACACAGCTCAGCAGACAGTATCACACAGGATAAGATTAGATACACAGCTCAGCAGACAGTATCACACAGGATAGGATTAGATACACAGCTCAGCAGACTGTATCACACAGGATAGGATTAGATACACAGCTCAGCAGGCAGTATCACACAGGATAGGATTAGATACACAGCTCAGCAGGCAGTATCACACAGGACAGGATTAGATACACAGCTCATCAGACTGTATCACACAGGATAGGATTAGATACACAGCTCAGCAGGCAGTATCACACAGGATAGGATTAGATACACAGCTAAGCAGACAGTATCACACAGGATAGGATTAGATACACAGCTCAGCAGACAGTATCACACAGGATAGGATTAGATACACAGCTCAGCAGACTGTATCACACAGAATTAGATACACAGCTCAGCAGACAGTATCACACAGGAAAGGATTAGATACACAGCTCAGCAGACAGTATCACACATGGTAGGATTAGATACACAGCTCAGCAGGCAGTATCACACAGGACAGGATTAGATACACAGCTCAGCAGACTGTATCACACAGGATAGGATTAGATACACTGATATATTACCGCTGAGTGTGGTTAGCGGTGGATCGGTGGTTGTGGAGTCTCCGGTTTTCATGATGACGGTGTAGTTGATGTAATGTGGTCCGGATTTGCCGTCTATGCCGAACTGGAAGTGGACCTGGAATTTTGAGCCGTCCGCCTCCGTCAGGTCAGTCAGGGTCACTGTGCAGGTCGTCTTGTTGTACTTCAGACGACCATTATAACTTCTCAGTCCTTTCAATTCTTCATGATACGTCCCGATCTTCCTTTTTTCAGAGTAAATGTCAAAGGGAGACCTGCTGTTGGTGCGGCAGGCGTCCGCCACCTGGAAGAGAAGGTTGGTGCCCAGCCGCCCGGTTACATCGATGACGTCCCCAGAGGTAATGACATCTGAGGGGGCCAAATACAAAAAGAAAGCATTACAGGGAGGCCTTTGTAAAGTGAGAATATGAAGATTTATCCTGTCAGGTGCAGATACTACAAGTGGCCAGCAGGTGGAGCTTTACCATGAAGAGCATGTATAAATACAAGAAACAGAACTGGATCGCACATCCTCAATGCTAAGCTTTTATCTAACTGCTTCTCAGCGTAATTTATCATATACCTACCCCTCTGCTGAATGCTATACATGAGGCGTTAGTGTACAATTTGATCAAGAGCTTTACCATGAAGCGCTCTCTGTCCTCTGCAGTCTAAGACGTATAGATTGGAGCGCTCTCTACTATCTGATGTGGCACAGAATCATTCAGTTCATGATCACACTCAGATCATTTATTCTAAAATTAACAAAATAGAGATAATCAATATAAAACTAATATAAGGCTACTGTCACACTAGCGTTTTTTGCGGATCCGTCATGGATCTGCAAAAACGCTTCCGTTACAACAATACAACCGCATGCATCCGTCATCAACGGATCCAGTTGTGTTATGTCTTCTATATCCAAGACGGATCCGTCATGAACAACATTGAAAGTCAATGAGGGACGGATCAGTTTTCTGTTGTGTCAGAGAAAACGGATCCGTCCCCGTTGACTTACATTCTGTGCCAGGACGGGATCTGTTTGGCTCCGCATTTGGTGTCCGACCTCCAGAGCGGAATGGAGACTGAACGGAGGCAAACTGATTCATTCTGAGCGGATCCTACACCATTCAGAATGCATTAGGGCAAAACTAATCCGTTGAGCCCTGAACGGATCTTATAAACGGAAAGCCAATGTGCCAGTGTGAAAGTAGACGTAAATACATATAAAAGTAATACATAGAACATGGAGTCTATCTAACTGCTACAGAGCAATCCATCGAGCAGGCTTGTCACACTGAACAGAGAAATCAGTATAACATGGTTGTCACACTGATTAATAAAAAAGAAGAATTTTTTTTAGGCTCAGCGGCCATTCCAGTACAGCTCCGCCCCGCTGCCAGAGGCAGTCTACAGCGACAAGGTAATGTAAACCTCCGCCCCGGCGCCAGAGGCAGTCTACAGCGACAAAGTAATGTAAACCTCCGCCCCGGGGCCAGAGGTGGTCTACAGAGACAAGGTAATGTAAACCTCCGCCCCGGCGCCAGAGGCGGTCTACAGCGACAAAGTAATGTAAACCTCCGCCACGGCGCCAGAGGCGGTCTACAGCGAAAAGGTAATGTGAACCTCCGCCCCGGAGCCAGAGGCAGTCTACAGCGACAAGGTAATGTAAACCTCCGCCCCGGCGCCAGAGGCGGTCTACAGCGACAAGTTAATGTAAACCTCCGCCCCGGCGCCAGAGGCGGTCTACAGCGACAAAGTAATGTAAACCTCCGCCACGGCGCCAGAGGCGGTCTACAGCGAAAAGGTAATGTGAACCTCCGCCCCGGAGCCAGAGGCAGTCTACAGCGACAAGGTAATGTAAACCTCCGCCCCGGCGCCAGAGGCGGTCTACAGCGACAAGTTAATGTAAACCTCCGCCCCGGCGCCAGAGGCGGTCTACAGCGACAAGGTAATGTAAACCTCCGCCCCGGCGCCAGAGGCGGTCTACAGTGACAAAGTAATGTAAACCTCCGCCTCGGCGCCAGAGGCGGTCTACAGCGACAAGGTAATGTAAACCTCGGCCCCGGTGCCAGAGGCGGTCTACAGCGACAAGGTAATGTAAACCTCCGCCTCGGCGCCAGAGGCGGTCTACAGCGACAAGGTAATGTAAACCTCCGCCCCGGTGCCAGAGGCGGTCTACAGCGACAAGGTAATGTAAACCTCCGCCCCGGCGCCAGAGGCGGTCTACAGCAACAAGGCAATGTAAACCTCCGCCCCGGCGCCAGAGGCGGTCTACAGCGACAAGGTAATGTAAAGCTCTGCCTCGGAGCCAGAGGCGGTCTACAGAGACAAGGTAATGTAAACCTCCGCCTCGGCGCCAGAGGCGGTCTACAGAGACAAGGTAATGTAAACCTCCGCCCCGGCGCCATAGGCGGTCTACAGCTACAAGGTAATGTAGACCTCCGCCCCGGAGCCAGAGGCGGTCTACAGCAACAAAGTAATGTAAACCTCCGCCCCGGCGCCAAAGGCGGTTTACAGCGACAAGGTAATGTAAACCTCCGCCTCAGCGCCAGAGGCGGTCTACAGCGACAAGGTAATGTAAACCTCTGCCCCGGCGCCAGAGGCGGTCTACAGCGACAAGGTAATGTAAACCTCTGCCCCGGCGCCAGAGGCGGTCTACAGCGACAAGGTAATGTAAACCTCCGCCCCGGCGCCAGAGGCGGTCTACAGCGACAAGGTAATGTATACTGCCCGTGTGTTACAACCACTGCACAAAGATCAATGTTGCTTTTATGAACATTTGCTACAAATATATAAACCGGACTGTGGTATTGACGATAGTATCGATACATGAACTAGCGGAACTATGAACGCCAAAAAGGTGTCATAAACGCTAAACTGGACATCGACTCACAGAGGAGCCATCAGCTCTGTCTGACACATGGTATATATAACAGTGGGACTATAAACTCTATAACAGGTGCCATCAGTACGATATTGGGCATTTTTTCACCACTATTAACCCTCGCAGCGTCTTACTCATTAAATATCTAAACATCATCATTCTGATATCATTATATTTCTGTCTACAATGCTGTATGAGCGATAATGGACATTTGATGGTTAAGGAATACGTTATAGATGTTCACCTTCACTACTGACTGCGGAGCTGCAGATCCTATGACAATGACCATCATCTATTAATCAATGTGACAACCATGTTATACTGATTTCTCTGTTCAGTGTGACAAGCATGCTCGATGGATTGCTCTGGTAGCATTTAGATAGACTCCACGTTCTAAGTATTATTTTTATATATTTTTTAGATTTTATATTGATTTTCTCTATTTTGTTAAAGGGACACTGACAGGCCAAATCAGCATATATAGTTAGATATATCACATTACAGGTCTTATACAGTCTTTTAAAAGCATATAAGTATCCCCCCTGTCCACCTTATAAAGAGCAAAATATAAAGTTTTATAACCTGCTTGTCCGGTCACCAATCTGCCCAAGGGGCGGCGTTTCATGTGAAAATGCGCCCAGCCAGCCGCTCCCAACTGCCGTCTGAAGCCCCGCCCAGCTCATCAATATTCACTTCGCTGGGCGGCGGCTAGAACTCTCCCCAGTCCCGATCCTGCGCATGGGCAATTCAATCCTCCGGGCATCGTTCATGCCCAATCTTCTGCGCCTGCGCCCCGCCGTGGTTAGATCGCGCCTGCGTACACACACAGGCTGCCTGCGTCTTCGAGGCAGCTGCAGCCTCAGCCTCAGCCATGCACTGTTCAGAGCAGCGCTGCTCACTCACATCGTCAAACGGGTTAATTATAGTGCGTCCGACCTCCAAATCTTCACTCCGCCCTCATTGTCTGTGTGTACACAGTGCAGACAAAGAGAGGCAGAGGAAGAGTAAATAAATAAATAAATAACTAAATCATTGGTTTAAAGGTATCTGTGGCTCTAATATATTTTAGTGTTAAATATTGATATATATATATATCATTGAATTATTATAAAATTATAGTGATGGAGTTGGGTTCTTTGACATACATCCAATTCAACTTGAAGTAATCTAATTTGGGTGTATATAATAATATTTTAAAAATTCACTTACAATTGCAGTGAAATAAATGTATAACATAAACTAATAGGTTGAACATTATTTACCTTTTTATTAAGAAAAATAGCTCCAACAGAAACTGACACTAGACGTACTCGAACCACAAACTCTTCCTCTGCCTCTCTTTGTCTGCACTGTGTACACACAGACAATGAGGGTGGAGTGAAGATTTGGAGGTCGGACGCACTATAATTAACCCGTTTGACGATGTGAGTGAGCAGCGCTCTGAAGCGCTGCTCTGAACAGTGCATGGCTGAGGCTGAGGCTGCAGCTGCCTCGAAGACGCAGGCAGCCTGTGTGTGTACGCAGGCGCGATCTAACCACGGCGGGGCGCAGGCGCAGAAGATTGGGCATGAACGATGCCCGGAGGATTGAATTGCCCATGCGCAGGATCGGGACTGGAAAGAGTTCTAGCCGCCGCCCAGCGAAGTGAATATTGATGAGCTGGGCGGGGCTTCAGACGGCAGTTGGGAGCGGCTGGCTGGGCGCATTTTCACATGAAACGCCGCCCCTTGGGCAGATTGGTGACTGGACAAGCAGGTTATAAAACTTTATATTTCGCTCTTTATAAGGTGGACAGGGGGGATACTTATATGCTTTTAAAAGACTCTATAAGACCTGTAATGTCATATATCTAACTATATATGCTGATTTGGCCTGTCAGTGTCCCTTTAATTTTAGAATAAATGATCTGAGTGTAATCATGTACTGAATGATTCTGTGCCACATCAGATAATAGAGAGCGCTCCAATCTAGGCGTCTTATAATTATTGCTCTTATAGTGACAGTCGGTGTGTGGTGGACACTGCATAGACGGGGCGGCGGAGACACTGGGACAACCTGTATTAGTTCTCTACATTCAGCTGCTCCCCGCCCCCTGATGTGACTGACAGATGTATCATCCAACCAGATCTCTACTGTCACTAAGAGGGGCATGGCTATGAAGAAGCTCCACCTCCAGTGCCTGTATCTAATCCTATCCTGTGTGATACTGTCTGCTGAGCTGTGTATCTAATCCTATCCTGTGTGATACAATCTGCTGAGCTGTGTATCTAATCCTCTCCTGTGTGATACTGCCTGCTGAGCTGTGTATCTAATCCTATCCTGTGTGATACTGTCTGCTGAGCTGTGTATCTAATCCTATCCTGTGTGATACTGCCTGCTGAGCTGTGTACAGTGTCATAACTACCGGGGAAGCAGCTGCTTCGGGTCGCGGCAGCGTGTGTGACAGTTTATTTTCAAGTTCGTTAAATATCGATGTCTTACTGTTCAGGGCCCCTTCACAGCAGCTGACTAGGCCCCCTCGCTAATGTGATCTAATCTTACTGTTTCCTAAAGTCTTCTGATGTGTCTGGGATTCAAACCCACAACCTCCAATGTCTGAGTGTATCAGAGGCAAAGCATTTACCCTCACAACCATAAAGGCTGCATTACAACTGATTGAAAAAAAATGAGACTTCTACTGTTATAGCTGGCTAAGTGTACAGCTATACACATGACAGCTGCCCCAACACACCCAGCACTGCTATATCTCTATATGACAGCTGTCCCAGCACACTCAGCTCTGCTATATCTCTATATATGAGCAGCTGTCATGTGTATAGATGTACACTTAGCCAGCTTTAACAGTAGAAGTATCATATTTTTTCAGTCAGCAGCAAGGCATTTCATATGGTCTTGTGGTTAGAAGCTTTGCCTCTCATACAGAAGGTCGTGGGTTCGAATCCCAGCAGCAACCTTTTCTGAAATACAAGCACTGACTTCATATATGGACATACAGGAAGAGGCTGCATCGCATCGCTGACATGGAGGTAAGTAGAAGTGTTTATTTTTATTTTTTTTAATACCCGACTGTTACTGCCATGAGGGAGCGGGGGGGGGGGGCACTTGATACTGGCACATGGGGGGAGGCACCTGATACTGGCACATGGGGGGGGAGAAAGGCACCTGATACTGGCACATGGGGGGAGAGGGATTGGCACCTGATACTGGCACCTGGGGGGGAGGGGGGGTTGGCACCTGATACTGGCACATGAGGGGGGGGAGAGGCACCTGATACTGGCACATAGGGGGAGGCACCTGATACTGGCACATGGGGGGGAGGGGTTGGCACCTGATACTGGCACCTGGGGGGGAGGGGGGGTTGGCACCTGATACTGGCACATGGGGGGGGAGAGGCACCTGATACTGGCACATGGGGGGGAGAGGGGTTGGCACCTGATACTGGCACCTGAGGGGGGGGTTGGCACCTGATACTGGCACATGGGGGGGAGAGGCACCTGATACTTGCACCTGGGGGGGGAGAGGGGTTGGCACCTGATGCTGGCACCTGGGGGGGGAGGGGGGGTTGGCACCTGATACTGGCACATGGGGGGGGAGAGAGGCACCTGATACTGGCACATGGGGGAGGCACCTGATACTGGCACCGGGGGGGAGAGAGGCACCTGATACTGGCACATGGGGGGGGAGAGGGGTTGGCACCTGATACTGGCACCTGGGGGGGAGGGGGGTTGGCACCTGATACTGGCACATGGGGGGGGGAGGCACCTGATACTGGCACATGGGGGGGGAGGGGATGGCACCTGATCCTGGCACCTGAGGGGGGGAGAGAGGCACCTGATACTGGCACCTGGGGGGGAGGGGGGGTTGGCACCTGATACTGGCACATGGGGGGGGAGAGAGGCACTTGATACTGGCACTTTTTTTGTGTGGGGGGGGAGATGGCACTATGATACTGGGACATGTGGGGGAGGAGAGAGGCACTTGATACTGGCACATGATGGGGGGGCATTATGGGGGACACTAGGCCGGCAGCCTATCAGAGGCCGGACACTGAGGGGCATCTACTGGGGCACTATATATGGGGCATTTTATACTGGTACATTATGGGGGGCACTAGCAGAAAGGGGGGAGAGGAGCACTATGGAGGCATTTACTGGGGGCACTATATAGGGGTATTTTATACTGGGACATTATGGGGGCCCTATGGGGACATTAGCTCAACTGGGGGCATTACAAGGGGGTATTTTTGCACTGTCACATTATAAGGAAAATTATTACTACTGGGGGGGGGGGGGGGGCATTATGGTGGGCTTTATTACTCCCCCATGGTATGACCCCCTAGTAGCAGCACCAGCCTCTCTCTGCTCTGCTATCCCTCTGCCCCTTCTCCAAATCCTTATTATGAAATCTTTCTCATTAGGATAAAGCACAACATCAGCTCCGCCGAGCCCCCGACCAAAGTGTGGAAGTGGCGTCCGAGATCCCCAAGGGCCAAGTAACTGTAAGTTTTCATGTGAAATATGTTTATGTTATACACATATAGCATCCACTGTGCCACACAATATACAGTATACCTCTACACTGTGCCCCACAATATACAGTATACCTCTACACTGTGCCACACAATATACAGTATACCGCTACACTGTGCCACACAATATACAGTATACCTCTACACTGTGCCCCCCAATATACAGTATACCTCTACACTGTACCACACAATATACAGTATACCTCTACACTGTGCCACACAATATACAGTATACCTCTACACTGTGCCCCACAATATACAGTATACCTCTACACTGTGCCACACAATATACAGTATACCTCTACACTGTGCCACACATTATACAGTATACCGCTACACTGTGCCACACAATATACAGTATACCTCTACACTGTGCCCCCCAATATACAGTATACCTCTACACTGTACCACACAATATACAGTATACCTCTACACTGTGCCACACAATATACAGTATACCTCTACACTGTGCCACACATTATACAGTATACCTCTACACTGTGCCGCACAATATACAGTATATCTCTACACTGTGCCCCACAATATACAGTATACCTCTACACTGTGCCACACAATATACAGTATACCGCTACACTGTGCCACACAATATACAGTATACCTCTACACTGTGCCCCCCAATATACAGTATACCTCTACACTGTACCACACAATATACAGTATACCGCTACACTGTGCCACACAATATACAGTATACCTCTACACTGTGCCCCACAATATACAGTATACCTCTACACTGTGCCACACAATATACAGTATACCGCTACACTGTGCCACACAATATACAGTATACCTCTACACTGTGCCCCCCAATATACAGTATACCTCTACACTGTACCACACAATATACAGTATACCTCTACACTGTGCCACACAATATACAGTATACCTCTACACTGTGCCCCACAATATACAGTATACCTCTACACTGTGCCACACAATATACAGTATACCTCTACACTGTGCCACACATTATACAGTATACCGCTACACTGTGCCACACAATATACAGTATACCTCTACACTGTGCCCCCCAATATACAGTATACCTCTACACTGTACCACACAATATACAGTATACCTCTACACTGTGCCACACAATATACAGTATACCTCTACACTGTGCCACACATTATACAGTATACCTCTACACTGTGCCGCACAATATACAGTATATCTCTACACTGTGCCCCACAATATACAGTATACCTCTACACTGTGCCACACAATATACAGTATGCCGCTACACTGTGTCACACAATATACAGTATACCTCTACACTGTGCCCCACAATATACAGTATACCGCTACACTGTGCCCCACAATATACAGTATACCTCTACACTGTGCCACACAATATACAGTATAACTCTACACTGTGCCACACAATATACAGTATACCTCTACACTGTGCCCCACAATATACAGTATACCGCTACACTGTGCCACACAATATACAGTATTCCGCTACACTGTGCCACACAATATACAGTATACCTCTACACTGTGCCACACAATATACAGTATACCTCTACACTGTGCCACACATTATACAGTATACCACCACACTGTGCCACACAATATACAGTATACCTCTACACTGTGCCACACAATATACAGTATACCTCTGCACTGTGCTCCACAATATACAGTATACCTCTACACTGTGCCACACAATATACAGTATACCTCTACACTGTGCCACACAATATACAGTATACCTCTACACTGTGCCACACATTATACAGTATACCGCTACACTGTGCCACACAATATACAGTATACCTCTACATTGTGCCACACAATATACAGTATACCTCTACACTGTGCCCCACAATATACAGTATACCGCTACACTGTGCCCCACAATATACAGTATACCTCTACACTGTGCCACACAATATACAGTATACCTCTACACTGTGCCCCACAATATACAGTATACCGCTACACTGTGCCACACAATATACAGTATACTGCTACACTGTGTCACACAATATACAGTATACCTCTACACTGTGCCCCACAATATACAGTATACCTCTACACTGTGCCCCACAATATACAGTATACCGCTACACTGTGCCACACAATATACAGTATACTGCTACACTGTGTCACACAATATACAGTATACCTCTACACTGTGCCCCACAATATACAGTATACCTCTACACTGTGCCACACAATATACAGTATACCTCTACACTGTGCCACACATTATACAGTATACCGCTACACTGTGCCACACAATATACAGTATACCTCTACACTGTGCCCCCCAATATACAGTATACCTCTACACTGTACCACACAATATACAGTATACCTCTACACTGTGCCACACAATATACAGTATACCTCTACACTGTGCCACACATTATACAGTATACCTCTACACTGTGCCGCACAATATACAGTATATCTCTACACTGTGCCCCACAATATACAGTATACCTCTACACTGTGCCACACAATATACAGTATGCCGCTACACTGTGTCACACAATATACAGTATACCTCTACACTGTGCCCCACAATATACAGTATACCGCTACACTGTGCCCCACAATATACAGTATACCTCTACACTGTGCCACACAATATACAGTATAACTCTACACTGTGCCACACAATATACAGTATACCTCTACACTGTGCCCCACAATATACAGTATACCGCTACACTGTGCCACACAATATACAGTATTCCGCTACACTGTGCCACACAATATACAGTATACCTCTACACTGTGCCACACAATATACAGTATACCTCTACACTGTGCCACACATTATACAGTATACCACCACACTGTGCCACACAATATACAGTATACCTCTACACTGTGCCACACAATATACAGTATACCTCTGCACTGTGCTCCACAATATACAGTATACCTCTACACTGTGCCACACAATATACAGTATACCTCTACACTGTGCCACACAATATACAGTATACCTCTACACTGTGCCACACATTATACAGTATACCGCTACACTGTGCCACACAATATACAGTATACCTCTACACTGTGCCCCACAATATACAGTATACCGCTACACTGTGCCCCACAATATACAGTATACCTCTTCACTGTGCCACACAATATACAGTATACCTCTACACTGTGCCCCACAATATACAGTATACCGCTACACTGTGCCACACAATATACAGTATACTGCTACACTGTGTCACACAATATACAGTATACCTCTACACTGTGCCCCACAATATACAGTATACCTCTACACTGTGCCCCACAATATACAGTATACCGCTACACTGTGCCACACAATATACAGTATACTGCTACACTGTGTCACACAATATACAGTATACCTCTACACTGTGCCACACAATATACAGTATACCTCTACACTGTGCCACACAATATACAGTATACCTCTACACTGTGCCCCACAATATACAGTATACCGCTACACTGTGCCCCACAATATACAGTATACCACTACACTGTGCCACACGATATACAGTATACCTCTACACTGTGCCACACAATATACAGTATACCTCTACACTGTGCCACACAATATACAGTATACCTCTACACTGTGCCACACAATATACAGTATACCGCTACACTGTGCCCCACAATATACAGTATACCACTACACTGTGCCACACGATATACAGTATACCTCTACACTGTGCCACACAATATACAGTATACCTCTACACTGTGCCACACAATATACAGTATACCTCTACACTGTGCCACACATTATACAGTATACCGCTACACTGTGCCACACAATATACAGTATACCTCTACATTGTGCCACACAATATACAGTATACCTCTACACTGTGCCCCACAATATACAGTATACCGCTACACTGTGCCCCACAATATACAGTATACCTCTACACTGTGCCACACAATATACAGTATACCTCTACACTGTGCCCCACAATATACAGTATACCGCTACACTGTGCCACACAATATACAGTATACTGCTACACTGTGTCACACAATATACAGTATACCTCTACACTGTGCCCCACAATATACAGTATACCTCTACACTGTGCCCCACAATATACAGTATACCGCTACACTGTGCCACACAATATACAGTATACTGCTACACTGTGTCACACAATATACAGTATACCTCTACACTGTGCCACACAATATACAGTATACCTCTACACTGTGCCACACAATATACAGTATACCTCTACACTGTGCCACACAATATACAGTATACCGCTACACTGTGCCCCACAATATACAGTATACCACTACACTGTGCCACACGATATACAGTATACCTCTACACTGTGCCACACAATATACAGTATACCTCTACACTGTGCCACACAATGTACAGTATACCTCTACCCTGTGCCACACAATATACAGTATACCTCTACACTGTGCCACACAATATACAGTATACCTCTACACTGTGCCACACAATATACAGTATACCTCTACACTGTGCCCCACAATATACAGTATACCTCTACACTGTGCCACACAATATACAGTATACCGCTACACTGTGCCCCACAATATACAGTATACCACTACACTGTGCCACACGATATACAGTATACCTCTACACTGTGCCCCCCAATATACAGTATACCTCTACACTGTACCACACAATATACAGTATACCTCTACACTGTGCCACACAATATACAGTATACCTCTACACTGTGCCACACAATATACAGTATACCTCTACACTGTGCCCCACAATATACAGTATACCTCTACACTGTGCCACACAATATACAGTATACCGCTACACTGTGCCCCACAATATACAGTATACCACTACACTGTGCCACACGATATACAGTATACCTCTACACTGTGCCAAAGGAGTGGGGTTTACACAGGAGGAGGGAGGTGCGAAGCACGCTGGGGGGGGGGGCCCTTACAAATATTTGCTGTGGGGCCCAGTCACTTCTAGTTACGCCCCTGGCTGTGTATCTACTACTCTCCTGTGTGATACTGTCTGCTGAGCTGTGTATCTAATCCTATCCTGTGTGATACTGTCTGCTGAGCTGTGTATCTAATCCTATCATATGTGATACTGTCTGCTGAGCTGTGTATCTAATCCTATCCTGTGTGATACTGTCTGCTGAGCTGTGTATCTAATCCTCTGCTGTGTGATACAGTCTGCTGAGCTGTGTATCTAATCCTATCCTGTGTGATACTGTCTGCTGAGCTGTGTATCTAATCCTCTCCTGTGTGATACAGTCTGCTGAGCTGTGTATATAATCCTATCCTGTGTGATACTGTCTGCTGAGCTGTGTATCTAATCCTCTCCTGTGTGATACTGTCTGCTGAGCTGTGTATCTAATCCTATCCTGTGTGATACTGTCTGCTGAACTGTGTATCTAATCCTATCCTGTGTGATACTGTCTGCTGAGCTATGTATCTAATCCTATCCTGTGTGATACTGTCTGCTGAGCTGTGTATCTAATCCTATCCTGTGTGATACTGTCTGCTGAGCTGTGTATCTAATCCTCTCCTGTGTGATACTGTCTGCTGAGCTGTGTATCTAATCCTGTGTGATACTGTCTGCTGAGCTGTGTATCTAATCCTATCCTGTGTGATACTGTCTGCTGAGCTGTGTATCTAATCCTCTCCTGTGTGATACTGTCTGCTGAGCTGTGTATCTAATCCTGTGTGATACTGTCTGCTGAGCTGTGTATCTAATCCTATCCTGTGTGATACTGTCTGCTGAACTGTGTATCTAATCCTATCCTGTGTGATACTGTCTGCTGAGCTATGTATCTAATCCTCTCCTGTGTGATACTGTCTGCTGAGCTGTGTATCTAATCCTCTCCTGTGTGATACTGTCTGCTGAGCTGTGTATCTAATCCTCTCCTGTGTGATACTGTCTGCTGAGCTATGTATCTAATCCTCTCCTGTGTGATACTGTCTGCTGAGCTGTGTATCTAATCCTCTCCTGTGTGATACTTTTTGCTGAGCTGTGTATCTAATCCTATCCTGTGTGATACTGTCTGCTGAGCTGTGTATCTAATCCTATCCTGTGTGATACTGTCTGCTGAGCTGTGTATCTAATCCTATCCTGTGTGATACTGTCTGCTGAGCTGTGTATCTAATCCTATCCTGTGTGATACTGTCTGCTGAGCTGTGTATCTAATACTATCCTGTGTGATACTACCTGCTGAGCTGTGTATCTAATCCTATCCTGTGTGATACTGTCTGCTGAGCTGTGTATCTAATCCTATCATGTGTGATACTGTCTGCTGAGCTGTGTATCTAATCCTATCCTGTGTGATACTGTCTGCTGAGCTGTGTATCTAATCCTATCCTGTGTGATACTGTCTGCTGAGCTGTGTATCTAATACTATCCTGTGTGATACTACCTGCTGAGCTGTGTATCTAATCCTCTCCTGTGTGATACTGTCTGCTGAGCTGTGTATCTAATCCTATCCTGTGTGATACTGTCTGCTGAGCTGTGTATCTAATCCTCTCCTGTGTGATACAGTCTGCTGAGCTGTGTATCTAATCCTATCCTGTGTGATACTGTCTGCTGAGCTGTGTATCTAATCCTATCCTGTGTGATACTGTCTGCTGAGCTGTGTATCTAATCCTCTCCTGTGTGATACAGTCTGCTGAGCTGTGTATCTAATCCTCTCCTGTGTGATACTGTCTGCTGAGCTGTGTATCTAATCCTCTCCTGTGTGATACAGTCTGCTGAGCTGTGTATCTAATCCTCTCCTGTGTGATACTGCTGCCGGTTAGGACTGTGAGGAATCAGGAAGTGTGTAGTGAGTAGTTTGTGTTTGTCGTGTGCAAAAATCTAAAAGTCAACGGAAGTAAGTGTGAAGGTCCTCGGAGCGGCTGCTGGTCGGACGTGTCTGGACATTTACCCTGCCCTGTGATATGTACCTGGTCTGTTGATATATACCGGGTCTAGATTTGTACCGGGTCTGGATTTGTACCGGGTCTGGATTTGTGCCGGGTCTGGATTTGTACCGGGTCTGGATTTGTACCGGGTCTAGATTTGTGCCGGGTCTAGATTTGTACCGGGTCTAGATTTGTACCGGGTCTGGATTTGTACCGGGTCTGGATTTGTACCGGGTCTGGATTTGTACCGGGTCTGGATTTGTACCGGGTCTGGATTTGTACCGGGTCTGGATTTGTACCGGGTCTGGATTTGTACCGGGTCTGGATTTGTACCGGGTCTGGAGTTACAATGTTGGACAGAAGTGCGAGAGTGACCTCTGGAGTGACCCGTCTTCTGCTTGCACAGGACCTTTCCCTCAGTTCTCACAGTCTCAGGTAGGTCGCTGTGCTTTTATCGTGTTTCAGTGAGTCCGGAGATCGTGAGACTATTTTATTTTACACTGATCATTTATTTTGCTATTACTTTACTTAAGTTTATTTTTTTTTCTAAAGTGCATTTCCACCCTGCGTCAGTCAGTGTTATTGCAGCAGGTGGACACCAGGTGGCGGTACTGCTTGGGAGTTTTTTTTGTCCTGTGTTTTCTCCTGGTGATAACTTCCATGCCGCACAGTAACTTCTTGAGTAAAGCTGTGCAGGTACTGCAGTGGTCCTGAACTATGTTGAGAAGTTCTAAGATAATGGCGTCGCTCACCTGACAGCGTAAGGTCCCCCGTGTTGAACGGAAGGCTGTGCCTGTATGTTAAGGAATTGTCCTCATAGCAATTTTCTACAATGTGTTTAAGAAAGGAGCGTCGTCAGTGTATACCGGCTGCAGTAAATGGTGGCTGAGCGGCTCTTTAAACTTATATTAGACAGTTCCTCAACACTCAATTTCCTAAAATGAGCAAATACTGAGAAGCAACTACAATAAAGATGAAACCGCAATAAACGTATATACGCGAAAAGCGATCTCTAGGCAAGTCTGGACAAGTGTCCTTCCACCATCATCATCATCAGTCACAAACAAGTATAATTGTAGAGCTGAGTTTGTCATTAAGCTGTTTTCTTTGTAATGGCTGCACTATAAGAGGGTGATGAAGCAGGGGCTGCACTATAAGAGGGGGAAGAAGCAGGGGCTGCACTATAAGAGGGTGATGAAGCAGGGGCTGCACTATAAGAGGGTGATGAAGCAGGGGCTGCACTATAAGAGGGTGATGAAGCAGGGGCTGCACTATAAGAGGGTGATGAAGCAGGGGCTGCACTATACGAGGGTGATGAAGCAGGGGCTGCACTATAAGAGGGTGATGAAGCAGGGGCTGCACTATAAGAGGGTGATGAAGCAGGGGCTGCACTATAAGAGGGTGATGAAGCAGGGGCTGCACTATAAGAGGGTGATGAAGCAGGGGCTGCACTATACGAGGGTGATGAAGCAGGGGCTGCACTATACGAGGGGGAAGAAGCAGGGGCTGCACTCACTTATCATTCCAATGAGCAGGAACAGTTTCAGCAGCATCTTCTCTCTCCAAAAGTTACAATCACTGTCATGCTGCTGGTGCCGGCCTTTATGTAGGTTCATCCCCAGTGACGTGGGTGCTCATTGATTGGCAGAAATGGTCACGTGTTCTTCGTGCTGGAATTCACCTTCTCCTCCGCGCTCATCAGCACAATCAAATGTTTTTTCTGTGCTGAACTTTTTCTTTAGTTCCCTTTGACACAAGCGAGTTTTTCGCGCAGCTGCAATGTGTGACGTGAGCGCATAGCCCCCGCACTGAATCCTGACCCATTCATTTCAATGGATCTGTGCACATGAGTGTTTTTTTTTTCACGCATCAGTTGTGCGTTGCATGAAAATCGAAGCATGTTCTATATTCTGCATTTTTTCATGCAGCCCTGGCCCCATAGAAGTAAATGGGGCTTCAGTGAAAAACGCATTGCATCCGGAAGCAGGTGCGGGTGCGATGCGTTTTTCACAGATGGTTGCTAAGAGATGTTGTTTGTAAACCTTCAGTTTTTTATTACGCGCATTAAAACGCATTGCACCCGTGCAGAAAAAACTGAACAAGTGAACGCAGTCGAAGACAAAACTGACTAAACTTGCTTGCAAAATGGTGCGAGTTTCACTGAACGCATCTGGATCTAATCCGTCACGCTCGTGTAAGAGGCCTTTCCCATAAAAAGAGACATATAAAATTGTAAAAAATAGTTAACCTTTGATATGTTACAGGAAAAAATGAATTAAAAAGGAGAATCTGCCAAAAAAGTTAAATTTAATAATGTCATCTCCTTTTTCCTTTAATTCCTGTGGAACACCTAAAGGGTTAACAAAGTTTGTAAAGTCAGTTTTGAATAACTTGAGGAGTGTAGCTTCTACAATAGGGTAATTTATGAGTGGTTTCCACTAGGGATCGACCGATTATCGGTTTTATCGATATTATCGGCCGATATTCAGGATTTTGACCGTTATCGGCATCTATTTTGCCGATATACCGATAATGTATTGGGAACACAGAACGCGCTGCTCTCAGCGTTCTCCGTGTTCCCTCAGCAGCACAAGGGAGAAGGAAGCAGTGTCTCCTCCCCCTGTGCTGCCGCTGCCGCCAATGAGAGGAGAGAACATAAGAGGAGGGGAGGGGCTGTGGCCGCTGCTCCACCAATGAAGATAAGCCTTTCATTAATTCACATACAGGAGGCGGGAGCTGCAGAATCACATAGCCGGCTCCCGACCTCTATGAACGGCAGCTGCGGTCCGCGGTAGTTAACCCCTTAGGTGCCGCGGATCGCAGCTACAGCTCATAGAGGTCGGGAGCTGGCTATGTGATTCTGCAGCCAGCTCCCGCCTCCAGTATATGAATGAGAGACTTATCTTCATTGGTGGCGCAGTGCGCCCCCCCCAAGCCCCCCAGTATTAATCATTGGTTGCTCAGTGCGCCCCCCACCCCCATCCCAATAGTAAAAACATTGGTGGCGCAGTGCTCCCCCCCACCCAGTATTAATCATTGGTGGCAGTGGCCACAGGAACCCCTCTCCCCTCCTCCTCCGATCGGAGCCCCAGCAGTGTAAGCCTGGGGCTCCGATCGGTTACCATGGCAGCCAGGACGCTATTGAAGCCCTGGCTGCCATGTTCAGCTCCCTGCTGCTGTGTGCACAAAGCACAGAGCAGCAGGGACAGTGTGAAGTCCTAGTCACCCTGATAGAGATCTATCAGGGTGAATAGGACAAGGGCTCTAGTCCCTAAGGGGGCTAAAAGTTAGTAAAACAAAACAAAAAAACCCCACAAAAATATTAAGTATAAATGAAAAAGATTTTAAAAAATATATATATAAATACACGTTAACAATAAACATATTAATTTTCAGCAGATTTGTGTAGGAAATTTTTTTTTTCTCAAAAATGAAAATTCCCAGAATATCGGTATAAATTATCGGCTATCGGCCTGAAAATTCACAAATTATCGGTATCGGTATCGGCCCTAAAAAATCAATATTGGTCGATCCCTAGTTTCCACTATGTAAGCCCCACAAAGTGACTTAATAAAGGTGTGGTCCTTTAAAAAGTGGGTTTTGGAAATTTTCTTAAAAATAAAAAAAATTGCTTCTAAAATTCTAAGCCTCTAATGTCCTAAAAAATAAAATTACATTTACAAAATGATGCAAACATGAAAGTGTACATATGGGGAATGTAAAGCAATAACTCTGTTATGATGTATCACTATCTGCCTTAAAAGCAGATCAATTAAAATTTAGAAAATTGCAAATGTTTCCAAATTTTCTGTAAATTTGGGATTTTTTTTATAAATAAAGGTGAATTATATCGACCAATATTTTCCGCTATCATGAAGTACAATGTGACGCGAGAAAACATTCTGAGAATGGCTTGGATAAGTAAAAACATTCCGAAGTTATTTCCACATAAAGTGACACATGTCAAGTTTCCAAAAAATGGCCTGGTCCTTAAGGTGTTAAACATTACTCTGACGATAAATAGCAAACAATAAAGTTTAACCCAGGATAATTGTATTGCGTCTCAATTTAATCTAATATCCAGTGCTTATCAAAAATTTGGAAAATTCACAAGTAAATTTAATGTTAGATATTATTACATTTATACCTCGCACACAATTATTTTGCTTTGAGTTTTTTCTACAGTTGACAGGTACCGCAATGGGAACCAGATTCACGCCATGCTCTGCCAACCTACTTATGGGTGACTGGGAACATCTTTTTTCCAACCCAATTTTTTTGTGAATCTGGTGCATGGACATAGACATCATATTAATTTGAAAAGGAACTTTCTCAAGTTTGGAACTCTGTGTCCCTTATGGACAAACCAACTGCAATAAAATATTTATATACTTTGCTGTCTTGTACCTTGGGGTCTGGTCCACCGTCCAAGCCATCTATTATTTATACTGGAGCAAACTATTTGGGACTTAAAGTAGCTCCCACAGTCAAACAACCTCCTCTTACACTTCTGAATACACTCAAAGGTGATTTGCTCATTTTTGGATGTGGAGTCTGTAGCTGCTGCAAGAACTTCATATGTCCGTTTTATCCACTAATAATTATGTTTGGAATATTGAGGAATGGCTGATCTGCAACAGTGAAGAAGTCATGTATATCATTTAGTATGTCGGAGGACCCTCTACACCTCCTGAAAGAAGGAGCTCGGACTACATAGTACACCACACGTACACCACACGTACACCAGAGCTTGGGTTGAAAATTTGCAGCCATCAATTCCATTTCTAAATGCTAGCATGGGGGGCGGGGGACTTTATAACCAAGATGTCCGGGATGGAATCTAGGTTTATCTACAGCTTTCACACTCTCCCTCTCGAAGGGTTAAGCGTAAGGTTTTCTATGATTTTCTCAGTTTCAGATCAGGTCAGAAGGCGACCCTCGTTTTGTCCCTTGTCCGGCTCTTTTACTAGCACAGGGACACGTCTGTATCATGTTAGCCTCCATCCCTCAGTCTAAGGTTATGACACATTCCCTATCTTTCAATGTCCTTCTATTTTATTTTTTTCATTTTGTAGTTACTTTTTTTATTATGTATACACTTGTTATATTCAATTATATTATTCTATTATCATAGGAAAAAATCCTCCAGCGCCGTCCTCATTGTTAAAACCCAAGTTTTCTTCGGTAGTCATTAAAAGTACATGAACATGAGCCATAACGGGAGGACGCGTTTCGACACCGAGTCTTAGTCCTAACGTACTGATCTACTGATCCACCTTCCTGTAAAAGAGCAAGTACCCCCCCTCACGATGTGTCTGCATAATTAACCCATCCAATCCATGTCTAAAAACCTAGTATATCAAATAAAAAGGGCAGATACACGTAAATACAGATGTGGGATTAGGAGCCTCCATTACATAACATAAAAATCCAGTAGGAGTCACGATTTAGTGCCTTTCTACTGCAGGGGTTAAAGACTCTTTTCGTGCTTGACCCGGTGTACTTCCCTAATGTTTGCATGCATATGTTTGAAAGTAGCCTTATCTGTATTTATGTGTGAACAGAGCCTACACGTGGAATGTCCACACCTATAGCAACCAGTAGTCTTTACCCCGGTGGACTGTCAGTACATAGACTTGGATCATTTACAACCTAATGTAGGTGTTCGAATTTAAAGGGATTGTCCTACAAAAAATATTCTACAGTTTTCACACCAGCCCACGGATCTGAATACTTCTGTAATTGAATGTAATTAGGGTAGAAATTTAGCATAGTCACTGAGTTATGCACTAAAGTGTATCTGTAGAGCGCCACCTGCGGTTTGTTTTGTTTCATGTTTCTATGTCCTGCTCACTGAGAAGGTCGCACATGCTCGGTTTCATCTTTCAACTGCCTCCTGAGCTGTGATAGGGAGAGCTGAGACACGCCCCCTGAGCTGTGATAGGGAGAGCTGAGACACGCCCCCTGAGCTGTGATAGGGAGAGCTAAGACACGCCCCCTGAGCTGTGATAGGGAGAGCATGGACACGCCCCCTTAGCTGCAGAAGAAAAGACACTCCCCTTGATATAAATCTAGCAGAGCAATGAATGAGGAGATGTCTGGATCCATGTGAGGTACAGGGCTGGTTCTAGCTTTGTTAGACAGAGAATGTCATGTACTATATGATGTCTGATTTTCATTTTTTACATTAGTCATGGGATAACCCCTTTAATGCCAGGATCCAAACTGGCTTTTAATTTCTCATCCTGAAGACGGATGGATACCTGTGTGAACTGGAGGCTAGATGTGGTGACCAGCGTCATTTGTTCAGTTTTGTCTTTTTTTCCCTCTTTTTATCCTGTCCCTAGTTTTTGGCTTTTTCAGATTTTTTTTATGATCTTCTGACCTCTGAGGTCCTTACTATCCATGTGTCTGATTTAATACCATACTTGTCTGAGTACACATTCCGGATATCATCTGCTTCTAAATCTTATGTGTAGCGTCTTTAGCTTCTTCTCACGGGTAGTGTTTTTGGTGCAATTGTAATGTCACCTAATGCCTTCCCCATACGGAATGCTATTTGTGACATGCCGCAGGTGGCATGAGCACAAACACAGCACAGTATTACCACTAAGGTCCTTCCTGTAGTGACTGAACACTACTCTATTAGACATCAGAATATGGAAGATCCCAGTTGGCTATATGATGTGTAAAATGAAGGTTCATGTTATTCTTGTTTAATGCCTTCAGGACCCTGCAATTTTTCACCTTCAGGACCCGGCTGTTTTTTTTTTTTATTTAACATTTGTTTCTTTATGTGGTAATAACTTTGGAACGCTTTTACTTATCCAAACCATTCTAAGATTGTTTTCTCGTTACACATTGTACTTCATGATAGTAATAAATTTCAGTCAATATTTGAAATTTTTATATTTTTTTTAAATCCCAGGTTGTAAATAATCTCCAAGTCTATGTACTGACAGTCCACCACCAATTTTAAAAAAAATTAGAAAAATGTGCAACGTTCTCTGCTTTTAAAACAGATAGTGATCCCTCATATAGTAGTTATTACTTTACATTCCCCATATCTTTACTTTACGTTTGGATCACTTTGTGAATGCCATTTTATTTTTTGGGAACGTTAGAAGGATTTGAAGTTTAGAAACAAATCTTGATATTTTTAAATTTCCAAAATCCACTTTTTAAGGACCAGTTCAGGTCTGAAGTCACTTTGTGAGGCTTACATAATAGAAACCACCCATAAATGACCCCATTTTAGAAACTAAACCCCTCAAGGTATTCAAAACTGATTTTACAAATGTTGCTAACCCTTTAGGTGTTCCACAAGAATTAAAGGAAAATGTAGATGAAATTTCAGAATTTCACTTTTTTGGCAGATTTTCCATTTCAATCCATTTTTTTTTCGCTAACAAAAGCGACTTTTTGATGGCTTGGTATTACACTTTTTGTGATGTAAGGTGACAAAAATGGCTTTTTTGGCAGAGTTTTTATTTTATTTTACGGTGTTCACATCAGAGGTTAGGTCATGTGATATTTTAAAACAGTAGGTCATTATGGACGGCGCAATAACTAATATGTATACTTTTATTTAATTTAATTTTTAAACAATAAAAGCATTTTTGAAACCAAAAAAAAAATCATGTTTTAGGGTCTCCATATTCTGAGAGCCATAGTTTTTTAAAAATTTTTACCCAATTGTTTTATGTAGGGGCTAATTTTTTGCTGTATGAGATGACAGTTAAATTGATACTATTTTGGGGGACATACGCCTTTTTGATTGCTTGGTGTTGCACTTTTTGTGATGTAAGCTGACCAAAAAAATTGCTGTTTTAGCACAGTTTTTATTTTATTTTTTCTACGGCGTTTAGGTGAGGAGGTGGATCATGTAATATTTTTATAAAACTAGTTGTTACGGACTTTTTTTTTTTACAATTTTACGTGTTTTATTTTGGGAAAGGGGCTTTTTTTAAATTAAAACTTTATTTTTTTATTATGAAAAAAACTTTTTTTTGTTGTCCCACACTGGGACTTCAACTTCTGGCGGTCTGATTCCCTCTGCAATCCATTACAATATATCCTGTATTGTAAAGCATTGACTGTCAGCTTGTATGCTGACAGCCTGCCTGTGAGACCCAGCCTAAGGACTGGATCTCACAGGCTTCCGTAGAAGTCAAGCCCCAATGTAGCGCGTGGACCCGATGGAGATGAGGAGGGCATCTGTACCCTCTGCAAACCCTCTGCATGCCGCAGTCGGCTTTGACCGCGGCATACAAGGGGTTAATACGCCGGCATTGGTGTTTTCACCGATGCTGGCGCATAACGCAGGGGCCCGGCTGTCAGTGACTACCTGTTCTGTGCCTCTGATCGCGTGGGTGCAGCTCCTGCACCCGCCCGATCAGCCCGCCGTACATGTACGGCGCTGGTCTTTAAGTCACACCCACCAGCGACGTACATGTACGCCTTAGGGTCCTTAAGGGGTTAAATTGTAACTGTCATATATTTTTTTATATTTGCTAGTTTATTAGCGCTAGGCGTGTACACCTGAGTAGTCTGTCCATGATTTCTAAGTACTTTGCAATAACAGCCTCCATTAATGTCCCCTGTCCCTTTCCACTGCTCCCTTTACAGACTGTTGTCAGGACTGGTCTGTCTTCCCTTCAGTATAAACAGAAGACAGAGGGGCGATCCTCCACACTGCATGCCTGCAATAGGCAGATAGTATCACACAGAATAGGATTAGATACATAGCTCAGCAGACAGTATCACACAGGAGAGGATTAGATACACAGCTCAGCAGATAGTATCACACAGGATAGGATTAGATACACAGCTCAGCAGACTGTATCACACAGGATAGGATTATATACACAACTCAGCAGACAGTATCACACAGGATAGGATTAGATACACAGATCAGCAGACAGTATCACACAGGATAGGATTAGATACACAGCTCAGCAGACTGTATCACACAGGATAGGATTAGATACACAGCTCAGCAGACAGTATCACACAGGATAGGATTAGATACACAGCTCATCAGACTGTATCACACAGGATAGGATTAGATACACAGCTCAGCAGACATTATCACACAGGATAGAATTAGATACACGGCTCAGCAGACAGTATCACACAGGATAGAATTAGATACACAGCTCAGCAGACTGTATCACACAGGATAGGATTAGATACACAGCTCAGCAGACATTATCACACAGGATAGGATTAGATACACGGCTCAGCAGACAGTATCACACAGGATAGGATTAGATACACAGCTCAGCAGACAGTATCACACAGGAGAGGATTAGATACACAGCTCAGCAGATAGTATCACACAGGATAGGATTAGATACACAGCTCAGCAGACTGTATCACACAGGATAGGATTAGATACACGGCTCAGCAGACATTATCACACAGGATAGGATTAGATACACGGCTCAGCAGACAGTATCAAACAGGATAGGATTAGATACACAGCTCAGCAGACTGTATCACACAGGATAGGATTAGATACACAGCTCAGCAGATAGTATCACACAGGATAGGATTAGATACACAGCTCAACAGACGGTATCACACAGGAGAGGATTAGATACACAGCTCAGCAGATAGTATCACACAGGATAGGATTAGATACACAGCTCAACAGACTGTATCACAGAGGATAGGATTAGATACACAACTCAGCAGGCAGTATCACACAGAATAGGATTAGATACACAGATCGGCAGACAGTATCACACAGGATAGGATTAGATACACAGCTCAGCAGACAGTATCACACAGGATAGGATTAGATACACAGCTCATCAGACTGTATCACACAGGATAGGATTAGATACACAGCTCAGCAGACATTATCACACAGGATAGAATTAGATACACAGCTCAGCAGACAGTATCACACAGGATAGGATTAGATACACAGCTCATCAGACTGTATCACACAGGATAGGATTAGATACACAGCTCAGCAGACATTATCACACAGGATAGGATTAGATACACGGCTCAGCAGACAGTATCACACAGGATAGGATTAGATACACAGCTCAGCAGACAGTATCACACAGGAGAGGATTAGATACACAGCTCAGCAGATAGTATCACACAGGATAGGATTAGATACACAGCTCAGCAGACTGTATCACACAGGATAGGATTAGATACACAGCTCAGCAGACATTATCACACAGGATAGGATTAGATACACGGCTCAGCAGACAGTATCACACAGGATAGGATTAGATACACAGCTCAGCAGTCAGTATCACACAGGATAGGATTAGATACACAGCTCAGCAGACTGTATCACAGAGGATAGGATTAGATACACAACTCAGCAGGCAGTATCACACAGGATAGGATTAGATACACAGATCAGCAGACAGTATCACACAGGATAGGATTAGATACACAGCTCAGCAGACTGTATCACACAGGATAGGATTAGATACACAGCTCAGCAGACAGTATCACACAGAATAGGATTAGATACACAGCTCATCAGACTGTATCACACAGGATAGGATTAGATACACAGCTCAGCAGACATTATCACACAGGATAGGATTAGATACACGGCTCAGCAGACAGTATCAAACAGGATAGGATTAGATACACAGCTCAGCAGACTGTATCACACAGGATAGGATTAGATACACAGCTCAGCAGATAGTATCACACAGGATAGGATTAGATACACAGCTCAACAGACGGTATCACACAGGAGAGGATTAGATACACAGCTCAGCAGATAGTATCACACAGGATAGGATTAGATACACAGCTCAACAGACTGTATCACAGAGGATAGGATTAGATACACAACTCAGCAGGCAGTATCACACAGAATAGGATTAGATACACAGATCGGCAGACAGTATCACACAGGATAGGATTAGATACACAGCTCAGCAGACAGTATCACACAGGATAGGATTAGATACACAGCTCAGCAGACAGTATCACACAGGATAGGATTAGATACACAGCTCAGCAGTCAGTATCACACAGGATAGGATTAGATACTCAGCTCAGCAGACTGTATCACAGAGGATAGGATTAGATACACAACTCAGCAGGCAGTATCACACAGGATAGGATTAGATACACAGATCAGCAGACAGTATCACACAGGATAGGATTAGATACACAGCTCAGCAGACTGTATCACACAGGATAGGATTAGATACACAGCTCAGCAGACAGTATAACACAGGATAGGATTAGATACACAGCTCATCAGACTGTATCACACAGGATAGGATTAGATACACAGCTCAGCAGACATTATCACACAGGATAGGATTAGATACACGGCTCAGCAGACAGTATCACACAGGATAGGATTAGATACACAGCTCAGCAGACTGTATCACACAGGATAGGATTAGATACACAGCTCAGCAGACAGTATCACACAGGATAGGATTAGATACACAGCTCAACAGACGGTATCACACAGGAGAGGATTAGATACACAGCTCAGCAGATAGTATCACACAGGATAGGATTAGATACACAGTTCAACAGACTGTATCACAGAGGATAGGATTAGATACACAACTCAGCAGGCAGTATCACACAGAATAGGATTAGATACACAGATCAGCAGACAGTATAACACAGGATAGGATTAGATACACAGCTCAGCAGACAGTATCACACAGGATAGGATTAGATACACAGCTCAGCAGACAGTATCACACAGGATAGGATTAGATACACAGCTCATCAGACTGTATCACACAGGATAGGATTAGATTCACAGCTCAGCAGACATTATCACACAGGATATGATTAGATACACGGCTCAGCAGACAGTATCACACAGGATAGGATTAGATACACAGCTCAGCAGACTGTATCACACAGGATAGGATTAGATACACAGCTCAGCAGATGGTATCACACAGGATAGGATTAGATACACAGCTCAGCAGACAGTATCACACAGAATAGGATTAGATACACAGCTCAGCAGACAGTATCACACAGTATAGGATTAGATACACAGCTCAGCAGACAGTATCAAACAGGATAGGATTAGATACACAGCTCAACAGGCAGCATCACACAGGACAGGATTAGATACACAGCTCAGCAGACAGTATCACACAGGATAGGATTAGATACACAGCTCAGCAGACAGTATCACACAGGATAGGATTAGATACACAGCTCAGCAGACAGTATCACACAGGATAGGATTAGATACGCAGCTCAACAGGCAGCATCACACAGGATAGGATTGGATACACAGCACAGCAGACAGTATCACACATGATAGGATTAGATACTCAGCTCAGCAGACAGTATCACACATTATAGGATTAGATACACAGCTCAGCAGACAGTATCACACATTATTGGATTAGATACACAGCTCAGCAGACAGTATCACACAGGATAGGATTAGATACTCTGCTCAGCAGGCAGTATCACACAGGATAGGATTAGATACACAGCTCAGCAGACAGTATCACACAGGATAGGATTAGATACACAGCTCAGCAGACAGTATCACACAGGATAGGCTTAGATACACAGCTCTGCAGACAGTATCACATATGATAGGATTAGATACACAGCTTAGCAGACAGTATCACACAGGATAGGATTAGATACACAGCTCAGCAGACAGTATCACACAGGATAGGATTAGATACACAGCTCAGCAGACAGTTTCACACAGGAGAGGATTAGATACACAGCTCAGCAGGCAGTATCATACAGGATAGGATTAGATACACAGCTCAGCAGACAGTATCACACAGGAGAGGATTAGATACACAGCTCAGCAGACAGTATCACACAGGATAGGATTAGATACACAGCTCAGCAGACAGTATCACACAGGATAGGATTGGATACACAGCTCAGCAGACAGTATCACTCATGATAGGATTAGATACACTGCTCAGCAAACAGTATCACACAGGATAGGATTAGATACTCAGCTCAGCAGACAGTATCACACATTATAGGATTAGATACACAGCTCAGCAGACAGTATCACACAGGATAGGATTAGACACTCAGCTCAGCAGACAGTATCACACAAGATAGGATTAGATACACAGCTCAGCAGACAGTATCACACAGGATAGGATTAGATACACAGATCAGCAGACAGTATCACACAGGATAGGATTAGATACTCAGCTCAGCAGGCAGTATCACACAGGATAGGATTAGATACACAGCTCAGCAGACAGTATCACACAGGATAGGATTAGATACACAGCTTAGCAGACAGTATCACACAGGATAGGATTAGATACACAGCTCAGCAGACAGTATCACACAGGATAGGATTAGATACACTTTCAGCAGACAGTATCACATAGGATAGTATTAGATACACAGCTCAGCAGACAGTATCACAGAGAATAGGATTAGATACACAGCTCAGCAGACAGTATCACACAGGATAGGATTAGATACACAGCTCAGCAGACAATATCACACAGGATAGGATTAGATACACTTTCAGCAGACAGTATCACACAGGATAAGATTAGATACACTTTCAGCAGACAGTATCACATAGGATAGGATTAGATACACAGCTCAGCAGACAGTATCACAGAGAATAGGATTAGATACACAGCTCAGCAGACAGTATCACACAGAATAGGATTAGATACACAGCTCAGCAGACAGTATCACACAGGATAGGATTAGATACACAGCTCAGCAGACAGTATCAAATAGGTGAGAATTAGATACACAGCTCAGCAGACAGTGTCACACAGGATAGGATTAGATACACAGCAGCTCAGCAGACAGAATCACACAGGATAGGATTAGATACACAGCTCAGCAGACAGTATCACATAGGAGAGGATTAGATACACAGCTCAGCAGACAGTATCACACAGGATAGGATTAGATACACAGCTTAGCAGACAGTATCACACAGGATAGGATTAGATACAATTTCAGCAGACAGTATCACATAGGATAGGATTAGATACACAGCTCAGCAGACAGTATCACAGAGAATAGGATTAGATACACAGCTCAGCAGACAGTATCACACAGGATAGGTTTAGATACACAGCTCAGCAGACAGTATCACACAGGATAGGATTAGATACACAGCTCAGCAGACAGTATCACATAGGTGAGGATTAGATACACAGCTCAGCAGACAGTATCACACAGGATAGGATTAGATACACAGCTCAGCAGACAGTATCACACAGGATAGGATTAGATACACAGCTCAGCAGACAGTATCACATAGGAGAGGATTAGATACACAGCTCAGCAGACAGTATCACACAGGATAGGATTAGATACACAGCTCAGCAGACAGTATCACACAGGATAGGATTAGATACACAGCTCAGCAGACAGTATCACACAGGAGAGGATTAGATACTCAGCTCAGCAGACAGTATCACACAAGATAGGATTAGATACACAGCTCAGCAGACAGTATCACACAGGATAGGATTAGATACACAGCTCAGCAGACAGTATCACACAGGAGAGGATTAGATACACAGCTCAGCAGACAGTATCACACAGGATAGGATTAGATACACAGCTCAGCAGGCAGGATCACACAGGATAGGATTAGATACCAAGCACAGCAGACAGTATCACACAGGATAGGATTAGATACACAGCTTAGCAGACAGTATCACACAGGATAGGATTAGTTACACAGCTCAGCAGACAGTATCACACAGGATAGGATTAGATACACTTTCAGCAGACAGTATCACATAGGATAGGATTAGATACACAGCTCAGCAGACAGTATCACACAGGATAGGATTAGATACACAGCTCAGCAGACAGTATCACACAGGATAGGATTAGATGCACAGCTCAGCAGACAGTATCACACAGGATAGGATTAGATACACAGCTCAGCAGACAGTATCACACAGGATAGGATTAGATACACAGCTCAGCAGACAGTATCACACAGGATAGGATTAGATACACTTTCAGCAGACAGTATCACATAGGATAGGATTAGATACACAGCTCAGCAGACAGTATCACAGAGAATAGGATTAGATACACAGCTCAGCAGACAGTATCACACAGGATAGGATTAGATACACAGCTCAGCAGACAGTATCACACAGGATAGGCTTAGATACACAGCTCTGCAGACAGTATCACATATGATAGGATTAGATACACAGCTTAGCAGACAGTATCACACAGGAGAGGATTAGATACACAGCTCAGCAGACAGTATCACACAGGATAGGATTAGATACACAGCTCAGCAGACAGTTTCACACAGGAGAGGATTAGATACACAGCTCAGCAGGCAGTATCATACAGGATAGGATTAGATACACAGCTCAGCAGACAGTATCACACAGGAGAGGATTAGATACACAGCTCAGCAGACAGTATCACACAGGATAGGATTAGATACACAGCTCAGCAGACGGTATCACACAGGATAGGATTGGATACACAGCTCAGCAGACAGTATCACTCATGATAGGATTAGATACACTGCTCAGCAAACAGTATCACACAGGATAGGATTAGATACTCAGCTCAGCAGACAGTATCACACATTATAGGATTAGATACACAGCTCAGCAGACAGTATCACACAGGATAGGATTAGACACTCAGCTCAGCAGACAGTATCACACAAGATAGGATTAGATACACAGCTCAGCAGACAGTATCACACAGGATAGGATTAGATACACAGATCAGCAGACAGTATCACACAGGATAGGATTAGATACTCAGCTCAGCAGGCAGTATCACACAGGATAGGATTAGATACACAGCTCACCAGACAGTATCACACAGGATAGGATTAGATACACAGCTTAGCAGACAGTATCACACAGGATAGGATTAGATACACAGCTCAGCAGACAGTATCACACAGGATAGGATTAGATACACTTTCAGCAGACAGTATCACATAGGATAGGATTAGATACACAGCTCAGCAGACAGTATCACAGAGAATAGGATTAGATACACAGCTCAGCAGACAGTATCACACAGGATAGGATTAGATACACAGCTCAACAGACGGTATCACACAGGAGAGGATTAGATACACAGCTCAGCAGATAGTATCACACAGGATAGGATTAGATACACAGCTCAACAGACTGTATCACAGAGGATAGGATTAGATACACAACTCAGCAGGCAGTATCACACAGAATAGGATTAGATACACAGATCAGCAGACAGTATCACACAGGATAGGATTAGATACACAGCTCAGCAGACTGTATCACACAGGATAGGATTAGATACACAGCTCAGCAGACAGTATCACACAGGATAGGATTAGATACACAGCTCATCAGACTGTATCACACAGGATAGGATTAGATACACAGCTCAGCAGACATTATCACACAGGATAGGATTAGATACACGGCTCAGCAGACAGTATCACACAGGATAGGATTAGATACACAGCTCAGCAGACTGTATCACACAGGATAGGATTAGATACACAGCTCAGCAGACAGTATCACACAGGATAGGATTAGATACACAGCTCAACAGACGGTATCACACAGGAGAGGATTAGATACACAGCTCAGCAGATAGTATCACACAGGATAGGATTAGATACACAGTTCAACAGACTGTATCACAGAGGATAGGATTAGATACACAACTCAGCAGGCAGTATCACACAGGATAGGATTAGATACACAGCTCAGCAGGCAGTATCATACAGGATAGGATTAGATACACAGATCAGCAGACAGTATCACACAGGATAGGATTAGATACACAGCTCAGCAGACAGTATCACACAGGATAGGATTAGATACACAGCTCAGCAGACAGTATCACACAGGATAGGATTAGATACACAGCTCATCAGACTGTATCACACAGGATAGGATTAGATTCACAGCTCAGCAGACATTATCACACAGGATATGATTAGATACACGGCTCAGCAGACAGTATCACACAGGATAGGATTAGATACACAGCTCAGCAGACTGTATCACACAGGATAGGATTAGATACACAGCTCAGCAGATGGTATCACACAGGATAGGATTAGATACACAGCTCAGCAGACAGTATCACACAGAATAGGATTAGATACACAGCTCAGCAGACAGTATCACACAGTATAGGATTAGATACACAGCTCAGCAGACAGTATCAAACAGGATAGGATTAGATACACAGCTCAACAGGCAGCATCACACAGGACAGGATTAGATACACAGCTCAGCAGACAGTATCACACAGGATAGGATTAGATACACAGCTCAGCAGATGGTATCACACAGGATAGGATTAGATACACAGCTCAGCAGACAGTATCACACAGGATAGGATTAGATACGCAGCTCAACAGGCAGCATCACACAGGATAGGATTGGATACACAGCACAGCAGACAGTGTCACACATGATAGGATTAGATACTCAGCTCAGCAGACAGTATCACACATTATAGGATTAGATACACAGCTCAGCAGACAGTATCACACATTATTGGATTAGATACACAGCTCAGCAGACAGTATCACACAGGATAGGATTAGATACTCTGCTCAGCAGGCAGTATCACACAGGATAGGATTAGATACACAGCTCAGCAGACAGTATCACACAGGATAGGATTAGATACACAGCTCAGCAGACAGTATCACACAGGATAGGCTTAGATACACAGCTCTGCAGACAGTATCACATATGATAGGATTAGATACACAGCTTAGCAGACAGTATCACACAGGATAGGATTAGATACACAGCTCAGCAGACAGTATCACACAGGATAGGATTAGATACACAGCTCAGCAGACAGTTTCACACAGGAGAGGATTAGATACACAGCTCAGCAGGCAGTATCATACAGGATAGGATTAGATACACAGCTCAGCAGACAGTATCACACAGGAGAGGATTAGATACACAGCTCAGCAGACAGTATCACACAGGATAGGATTAGATACACAGCTCAGCAGACGGTATCACACAGGATAGGATTGGATACACAGCTCAGCAGACAGTATCACTCATGATAGGATTAGATACACTGCTCAGCAAACAGTATCACACAGGATAGGATTAGATACTCAGCTCAGCAGACAGTATCACACATTATAGGATTAGATACACAGCTCAGCAGACAGTATCACACAGGATAGGATTAGACACTCAGCTCAGCAGACAGTATCACACAAGATAGGATTAGATACACAGCTCAGCAGACAGTATCACACAGGATAGGATTAGATACACAGATCAGCAGACAGTATCACACAGGATAGGATTAGATACTCAGCTCAGCAGGCATTATCACACAGGATAGGATTAGATACACAGCTCAGCAGACAGTATCACACAGGATAGGATTAGATACACAGCTTAGCAGACAGTATCACACAGGATAGGATTAGATACACAGCTCAGCAGACAGTATCACACAGGATAGGATTAGATACACTTTCAGCAGACAGTATCACATAGGATAGTATTAGATACACAGCTCAGCAGACAGTATCACAGAGAATAGGATTAGATACACAGCTCAGCAGACAGTATCACACAGGATAGGATTAGATACACAGCTCAGCAGACAATATCACACAGGATAGGATTAGATACACTTTCAGCAGACAGTATCACACAGGATAAGATTAGATACACTTTCAGCAGACAGTATCACATAGGATAGGATTAGATACACAGCTCAGCAGACAGTATCACAGAGAATAGGATTAGATACACAGCTCAGCAGACAGTATCACACAGAATAGGATTAGATACACAGCTCAGCAGACAGTATCACACAGGATAGGATTAGATACACAGCTCAGCAGACAGTATCAAATAGGTGAGAATTAGATACACAGCTCAGCAGACAGTGTCACACAGGATAGGATTAGATACACAGCAGCTCAGCAGACAGAATCACACAGGATAGGATTAGATACACAGCTCAGCAGACAGTATCACATAGGAGAGGATTAGATACACAGCTCAGCAGACAGTATCACACAGGATAGGATTAGATACACAGCTTAGCAGACAGTATCACACAGGATAGGATTAGATACAATTTCAGCAGACAGTATCACATAGGATAGGATTAGATACACAGCTCAGCAGACAGTATCACAGAGAATAGGATTAGATACACAGCTCAGCAGACAGTATCACACAGGATAGGTTTAGATACACAGCTCAGCAGACAGTATCACACAGGATAGGATTAGATACACAGCTCAGCAGACAGTATCACATAGGTGAGGATTAGATACACAGCTCAGCAGACAGTATCACACAGGATAGGATTAGATACACAGCTCAGCAGACAGTATCACACAGGATAGGATTAGATACACAGCTCAGCAGACAGTATCACATAGGAGAGGATTAGATACACAGCTCAGCAGACAGTATCACACAGGATAGGATTAGATACACAGCTCAGCAGACAGTATCACACAGGATAGGATTAGATACACAGCTCAGCAGACAGTATCACACAGGAGAGGATTAGATACTCAGCTCAGCAGACAGTATCACACAAGATAGGATTAGATACACAGCTCAGCAGACAGTATCACACAGGATAGGATTAGATACACAGCTCAGCAGACAGTATCACACAGGAGAGGATTAGATACACAGCTCAGCAGACAGTATCACACAGGATAGGATTAGATACACAGCTCAGCAGGCAGGATCACACAGGATAGGATTAGATACCAAGCACAGCAGACAGTATCACACAGGATAGGATTAGATACACAGCTTAGCAGACAGTATCACACAGGATAGGATTAGTTACACAGCTCAGCAGACAGTATCACACAGGATAGGATTAGATACACTTTCAGCAGACAGTATCACATAGGATAGGATTAGATACACAGCTCAGCAGACAGTATCACAGAGAATAGGATTAGATACACAGCTCAGCAGACAGTATCACACAGGATAGGATTAGATGCACAGCTCAGCAGACAGTATCACACAGGATAGGATTAGATACACAGCTCAGCAGACAGTATCACACAGGATAGGATTAGATACACAGCTCAGCAGACAGTATCACACAGGATAGGATTAGATACACTTTCAGCAGACAGTATCACATAGGATAGGATTAGATACACAGCTCAGCAGACAGTATCACAGAGAATAGGATTAGATACACAGCTCAGCAGACAGTATCACACAGGATAGGATTAGATACACAGCTCAGCAGACAGTATCACACAGGATAGGCTTAGATACACAGCTCTGCAGACAGTATCACATATGATAGGATTAGATACACAGCTTAGCAGACAGTATCACACAGGAGAGGATTAGATACACATCTCAGCAGACAGTATCACACAGGATAGGATTAGATACACAGCTCAGCAGACAGTTTCACACAGGAGAGGATTAGATACACAGCTCAGCAGGCAGTATCATACAGGATAGGATTAGATACACAGCTCAGCAGACAGTATCACACAGGAGAGGATGAGATACACAGCTCAGCAGACAGTATCACACAGGATAGGATTAGATACACAGCTCAGCAGACGGTATCACACAGGATAGGATTGGATACACAGCTCAGCAGACAGTATCACACATTATAGGATTAGATACACAGCTCAGCAGACAGTATCACACAGGATAGGATTAGACACTCAGCTCAGCAGACAGTATCACACAAGATAGGATTAGATACACAGCTCAGCAGACAGTATCACACAGGATAGGATTAGATACACAGATCAGCAGACAGTATCACACAGGATAGGATTAGATACTCAGCTCAGCAGGCAGTATCACACAGGATAGGATTAGATACACAGCTCAGCAGACAGTATCACACAGGATAGGATTAGATACACAGCTTAGCAGACAGTATCACACAGGATAGGATTAGATACACAGCTCAGCAGACAGTATCACACAGGATAGGATTAGATACACTTTCAGCAGACAGTATCACATAGGATAGGATTAGATACACAGCTCAGCAGACAGTATCACAGAGAATAGGATTAGATACACAGCTCAGCAGACAGTATCACACAGGATAGGATTAGATACACAGCTCAGCAGACAATATCACACAGGATAGGATTAGATACACTTTCAGCAGACAGTATCACACAGGATAAGATTAGATACACTTTCAGCAGACAGTATCACATAGGATAGGATTAGATACACAGCTCAGCAGACAGTATCACAGAGAATAGGATTAGATACACAGCTCAGCAGACAGTATCACACAGGATAGGATTAGATACACAGCTCAGCAGACAGTATCAAATAGGTGAGAATTAGATACACAGCTCAGCAGACAGTGTCACACAGGATAGGATTAGATACACAGCTCAGCAGACAGAATCACACAGGATAGGATTAGATACACAGCTCAGCAGACAGTATCACATAGGAGAGGATTAGATACACAGCTCAGCAGACAGTATCACACAGGATAGGATTAGATACACAGTTTAGCAGACAGTATCACACAGGATAGGATTAGATACAATTTCAGCAGACAGTATCACATAGGATAGGATTAGATACACAGCTCAGCAGACAGTATCACAGAGAATAGGATTAGATACACAGCTCAGCAGACAGTATCACACAGGATAGGATTAGATACACAGCTCAGCAGACAGTATCACACAGGATAGGATTAGATACACAGCTCAGCAGACAGTATCACATAGGTGAGGATTAGATACACAGCTCAGCAGACAGTATCACACAGGATAGGATTAGATACACAGCTCAGCAGACAGTATCACACAGGATAGGATTAGATACACAGCTCAGCAGACATTATCACATAGGAGAGGATTAGATACACAGCTCAGCAGACAGTATCACACAGGATAGGATTAGATACACAGCTCAGCAGACAGTATCACACAGGATAGGATTAGATACACAGCTCAGCAGACAGTATCACACAGGAGAGGATTAGATACTCAGCTCAGCAGACAGTATCACACAAGATAGGATTAGATACACAGCTCAGCAGACAGTATCACACAGGATAGGATTAGATACACAGCTCAGCAGACAGTATCACACAGGAGAGGATTAGATACACAGCTCAGCAGACAGTATCACACAGGATAGGATTAGATACACAGCTCAGCAGGCAGGATCACACAGGATAGGATTAGATACCAAGCACAGCAGACAGTATCACACAGGATAGGATTAGATACACAGCTTAGCAGACAGTATCACACAGGATAGGATTAGTTACACAGCTCAGCAGACAGTATCACACAGGATAGGATTAGATACACTTTCAGCAGACAGTATCACATAGGATAGGATTAGATACACAGCTCAGCAGACAGTATCACAGAGAATAGGATTAGATACACAGCTCAGCAGACAGTATCACACAGGATAGGATTAGATGCACAGCTCAGCAGACAGTATCACACAGGATAGGATTAGATACACAGCTCAGCAGACAGTATCACACAGGATAGGATTAGATACACAGCTCAGCAGACAGTATCACACAGGATAGGATTAGATACACTTTCAGCAGACAGTATCACATAGGATAGGATTAGATACACAGCTCAGCAGACAGTATCACAGAGAATAGGATTAGATACACAGCTCAGCAGACAGTATCACACAGGATAGGATTAGATACACAGCTCAGCAGACAGTATCACACAGGATAGGATTAGATACACAGCTCAGCAGACAGTATCAAATAGGTGAGAATTAGATACACAGCTCAGCAGACAGTGTCACACAGGATAGGATTAGATACACAGCTCAGCAGACAGAATCACACAGGATAGGATTAGATACACAGCTCAGCAGACAGTATCACATAGGAGAGGATTAGATACACAGCTCAGCAGACAGTATCACACAGGATAGGATTAGATACACAGCTTAGCAGACAGTATCACACAGGATAGGATTAGATACACTTTCAGCAGACAGTATCACATAGGATAGGATTAGATACACAGCTCAGCAGACAGTATCACAGAGAATAGGATTAGATACACAGCTCAGCAGACAGTATCACACAGGATAGGATTAGATACACAGCTCAGCAGACAGTATCACACAGGATAGGATTAGATACACAGCTCAGCAGACAGTATCACATAGGTGAGGATTAGATACACAGCTCAGCAGACAGTATCACACAGGATAGGATTAGATACACAGCTCAGCAGACAGTATGACATAGGAGAGGATTAGATACACAGCTCAGCAGACAGTATGACATAGGAGAGGATTAGATACACAGCTCAGCAGACAGTATCACACAGGATAGGATTAGATACACAGCTCAGCAGACAGTATCACACAGGATAGGATTAGATACACAGCTCAGCAGACAGTATCACACAGGATAGGATTAGATACACAGCTCAGCAGAGAGTATCACACAGGATAGGATTAGATACACAGCTTAGCAGACAGTATCACACAGGATAGGATTAGATACACTTTCAGCAGACAGTATCACATAGGATAGGATTAGATACACAGCTCAGCAGACAGTATCACAGAGAATAGGATTAGATACACAGCTCAGCAGACAGTATCACACAGGATAGGATTAGATACACAGCTCAGCAGACAGTATCACACAGGATAGGATTAGATACACAGCTCAGCAGACAGTATCACATAGGTGAGGATTAGATACACAGCTCAGCAGACAGTATCACACAGGATAGGATTAGATACACAGCTCAGCAGACAGTATCACACAGGATAGGATTAGATACACAGCTCAGCAGACAGTATCACACAGGATAGGATTAGATACACAGCTCAGCAGACAGTATCACACAGGATAGGATTAGATACACTTTCAGCAGACAGTATCACATAGGATAGGATTAGATACACTTTCAGCAGACAGTATCACACAGGATAGGATTAGATACACAGCTCAGCAGACAGTATCACACAGGATAGGATTAGATACACAGCTCAGCAGACAGTATCACATAGGTGAGGATTAGATACACAGCTCAGCAGACAGTATCACACAGGAGAGGATTAGATACACAGCTCAGCAGACAGTATCACACAGGATAGGATTAGATACACAGCTCAGCAGACAGTATCACACAGGATAGGATTAGATACTCAGCTCAGCAGACAGTATCACACAGGATAGGATTAGATACTCAGCTCAGCAGGCAGTATCACACAGGATAGGATTAGATACACAGCTCAGCAGACAGTATCACACAGGATAGGCTTAGATACACAGCTCTGCAGACAGTATCACACATGATAGGATTAGATACACAGCTCAGCAGACAGTATCACACAGGATAGGATTAGATACACTTTCAGCAGACAGTATCACATAGGATAGGATTAGATACACAGTTCAGCAGACAGTATCACAGAGAATAGGATTAGATACACAGCTCAGCAGACAGTATCACATAGGTGAGGATTAGATACACAGCTCAGTAGACAGTATCACATAGGTGAGGATTAGATACACAGCTCAGCAGACAGTATCACACAGGATAGGATTAGATACACAGTTTAGCAGACAGTATCACACAGGATAGGATTAGATACACAGCTCAGCAGACAGTATCACATAGGAGAGGATTAGATACACAGCTCAGCAGACAGTATCACATAGGTGAGGATTAGATACACAGCTCAGCAGACAGTATCACACAGGATAGGATTAGATACACAGTTTAGCAGACAGTATCACACAGGATAGGATTAGATACACAGCTCAGCAGACAGTATCACATAGGAGAGGATTAGATACACAGCTCAGCAGACAGTATCAAACAGGATAGGATTAGATACACAGCTTAGCAGACAGTATCACACAGGATAGGATTAGATACACTTTCAGCAGACAGTATCACATAGGATAGGATTAGATACACAGCTCATCAGACAGTATCACAGAGAATAGGATTAGATACACAGCTCAGCAGACAGTATCACACAGGATAGGATTATATACACAGCTCAGCAGACAGTATCACACAGGATAGGATTAGATACACAGCTTAGCAGACAGTATCACACAGGATAGGATTAGATACACAGCTCAGCAGACAGTATCACACAGGATAGGATTAGATACACTTTCAGCAGACAGTTTCACATAGGATAGGATTAGATACACAGCTCAGCAGACAGTATCACAGAGAATAGGATTAGATACACAGCTCAGCAGACAGTATCACACAGGATAGGATTAGATACACAGCTCAGCAGACAGTATCACACAGGATAGGATTAGATACACGGCTCAGCAGACAGTATCACACAGGATAGGATTAGATACACAGCTCAGCAGACAGTATCACATAGGAGAGGATTAGATACACAGCTCAGCAGACAGTATCACACAGGATAGGATTAGATACACAGCTCAGCAGACAGTATCACACAGGATAGGATTAGATACACAGCTCAGCAGACAGTATCACACAGGATAGGATTAGATACACAGCTCAGCAGACAGTATCACACAGGATAGGATTAGATACACAGCTTAGCAGACAGTATCACACAGGATAGGATTAGATACACTTTCAGCAGACAGTATCACATAGGATAGGATTAGATACACAGCTCAGCAGACAGTATCACAGAGAATAGGATTAGATACACAGCTCAGCAGACAGTATCACACAGGATAGGATTAGATACACAGCTTAGCAGACAGTATCACACAGGATAGGATTAGATACACAGCTCAGCAGACAGTATCACACAGAATAGGATTAGATACACTTTCAGCAGACAGTATCACATAGGATAGGATTAGATACACAGCTCAGCAGACAGTATCACAGAGAATAGGATTAGATACACAGCTCAGCAGACAGTATCACACAGGATAGGATTAGATACACAGCTCAGCAGACAGTATCACACAGGATAGGATTAGATACACAGCTCAGCAGACAGTATCACACAGGATAGGATTAGATACACTTTCAGCAGACAGTATCACATAGGATAGGATTAGATACACAGCTCAGCAGACAGTATCACACAGGATAGGATTAGATACACAGCTCAGCAGACAGTATCACACAGGATAGGATTAGATACACAGCTCAGCAGACATTATCACACAGGATAGGATTAGATACACAGCTCAGCAGACTGTATCACATAGGAGAGGATTAGATACACAGCTCAGCAGACAGTATCACACAGGGTAGGATTAGATACACAGCTCAGCAGACAGTATCACATAGGATAGGATTAGATACACAGCTCAGCAGACAGTATCACACAGGATAGGATTAGATACACAGCTCAGCAGACAGTATCACACAGTATAGGATTAGATACACAGCTCAGCAGACAGTATCACACAGGATAGGATTAGATACACAGCTCATCAGACTGTATCACACAGGATAGGATTAGATACACAGCTCAGCAGACATTATCACACAGGATAGAATTAGATACACGGCTCAGCAGACAGTATCACACAGGATAGAATTAGATACACAGCTCAGCAGACTGTATCACACAGGATAGGATTAGATACACAGCTCAGCAGACATTATCACACAGGATAGGATTAGATACACGGCTCAGCAGACAGTATCACACAGGATAGGATTAGATACACAGCTCAGCAGACAGTATCACACAGGAGAGGATTAGATACACAGCTCAGCAGATAGTATCACACAGGATAGGATTAGATACACAGCTCAGCAGACTGTATCACACAGGATAGGATTAGATACACAGCTCAGCAGACATTATCACACAGGATAGGATTAGATACACGGCTCAGCAGACAGTATCACACAGGATAGGATTAGATACACAGCTCAGCAGTCAGTATCACACAGGATAGGATTAGATACAAAGCTCAGCAGACTGTATCACAGAGGATAGGATTAGATACACAACTCAGCAGGCAGTATCACACAGGATAGGATTAGATACACAGATCAGCAGACAGTATCACACAGGATAGGATTAGATACACAGCTCAGCAGACTGTATCACACAGGATAGGATTAGATACACAGCTCAGCAGACAGTATCACACAGGATAGGATTAGATACACAGCTCAGCAGACAGTATCACACAGGATAGGATTAGATACACAGCTCAGCAGACAGTATCACACAGGATAGGATTAGATACACAGCTCAGCAGACAGTATCACACAGGATAGGATTAGATACACAGCTCAGCAGACAGTATCACACAGGATAGGATTAGATACACAGCTCAGCAGACAGTATCACACAGGAGAGGATTAGATACACAGCTCAGCAGACAGTATCACACAGGATAGGATTAGATACACAGCTCAGCAGACAGTATCACACAGGAGAGGATTAGATACACAGCTCAGCAGACAGTATCACACAGGATAGGATTAGATACACAGCTCAGCAGACAGTATCACACAGGATAGGATTAGATACTCAGCTCAGCAGACAGTATCACACAGGATAGGATTAGATACTCAGCTCAGCAGGCAGTATCACACAGGATAGGATTAGATACACAGCTCAGCAGACAGTATCACACAGGATAGGCTTAGATACACAGCTCTGCAGACAGTATCACACATGATAGGATTAGATACACAGCTCAGCAGACAGTATCACACAGGATAGGATTAGATACACTTTCAGCAGACAGTATCACATAGGATAGGATTAGATACACAGTTCAGCAGACAGTATCACAGAGAATAGGATTAGATACACAGCTCAGCAGACAGTATCACATAGGTGAGGATTAGATACACAGCTCAGTAGACAGTATCACATAGGTGAGGATTAGATACACAGCTCAGCAGACAGTATCACACAGGATAGGATTAGATACACAGTTTAGCAGACAGTATCACACAGGATAGGATTAGATACACAGCTCAGCAGACAGTATCACATAGGAGAGGATTAGATACACAGCTCAGCAGACAGTATCACATAGGTGAGGATTAGATACACAGCTCAGCAGACAGTATCACACAGGATAGGATTAGATACACAGTTTAGCAGACAGTATCACACAGGATAGGATTAGATACACAGCTCAGCAGACAGTATCACATAGGAGAGGATTAGATACACAGCTCAGCAGACAGTATCAAACAGGATAGGATTAGATACACAGCTTAGCAGACAGTATCACACAGGATAGGATTAGATACACTTTCAGCAGACAGTATCACATAGGATAGGATTAGATACACAGCTCATCAGACAGTATCACAGAGAATAGGATTAGATACACAGCTCAGCAGACAGTATCACACAGGATAGGATTATATACACAGCTCAGCAGACAGTATCACACAGGATAGGATTAGATACACAGCTTAGCAGACAGTATCACACAGGATAGGATTAGATACACAGCTCAGCAGACAGTATCACACAGGATAGGATTAGATACACTTTCAGCAGACAGTATCACATAGGATAGGATTAGATACACAGCTCAGCAGACAGTATCACAGAGAATAGGATTAGATACACAGCTCAGCAGACAGTATCACACAGGATAGGATTAGATACACAGCTCAGCAGACAGTATCACACAGGATAGGATTAGATACACGGCTCAGCAGACAGTATCACACAGGATAGGATTAGATACACAGCTCAGCAGACAGTATCACATAGGAGAGGATTAGATACACAGCTCAGCAGACAGTATCACACAGGATAGGATTAGATACACAGCTCAGCAGACAGTATCACACAGGATAGGATTAGATACACAGCTCAGCAGACAGTATCACACAGGATAGGATTAGATACACAGCTCAGCAGACAGTATCACACAGGATAGGATTAGATACACAGCTTAGCAGACAGTATCACACAGGATAGGATTAGATACACTTTCAGCAGACAGTATCACATAGGATAGGATTAGATACACAGCTCAGCAGACAGTATCACAGAGAATAGGATTAGATACACAGCTCAGCAGACAGTATCACACAGGATAGGATTAGATACACAGCTTAGCAGACAGTATCACACAGGATAGGATTAGATACACACCTCAGCAGACAGTATCACACAGGATAGGATTAGATACACTTTCAGCAGACAGTATCACATAGGATAGGATTAGATACACAGCTCAGCAGACAGTATCACAGAGAATAGGATTAGATACACAGCTCAGCAGACAGTATCACACAGGATAGGATTAGATACACAGCTCAGCAGACAGTATCACACAGGATAGGATTAGATACACAGCTCAGCAGACAGTATCACACAGGATAGGATTAGATACACTTTCAGCAGACAGTATCACATAGGATAGGATTAGATACACAGCTCAGCAGACAGTATCACACAGGATAGGATTAGATACACAGCTCAGCAGACAGTATCACACAGGATAGGATTAGATACACAGCTCAGCAGACATTATCACACAGGATAGGATTAGATACACAGCTCAGCAGACTGTATCACATAGGAGAGGATTAGATACACAGCTCAGCAGACAGTATCACACAGGGTAGGATTAGATACACAGCTCAGCAGACAGTATCACACAGGATAGGATTAGATACACAGCTCAGCAGACAGTATCACACAGGATAGGATTAGATACACAGCTCAGCAGACAGTATCACACAGGATAGGATTAGATACACAGCTCAGCAGACAGTATCACACAGGATAGGATTAGATACACAGCTCAGCAGACAGTATCACACAGGATAGGATTAGATACACAGCTCATCAGACTGTATCACACAGGATAGGATTAGATACACAGCTCAGCAGACATTATCACACAGGATAGAATTAGATACACGGCTCAGCAGACAGTATCACACAGGATAGAATTAGATACACAACTCAGCAGACTGTATCACACAGGATAGGATTAGATACACAGCTCAGCAGACATTATCACACAGGATAGGATTAGATACACGGCTCAGCAGACAGTATCACACAGGATAGGATTAGATACACAGCTCAGCAGACAGTATCACACAGGAGAGGATTAGATACACAGCTCAGCAGATAGTATCACACAGGATAGGATTAGATACACAGCTCAGCAGACTGTATCACACAGGATAGGATTAGATACACAGCTCAGCAGACATTATCACACAGGATAGGATTAGATACACGGCTCAGCAGACAGTATCACACAGGATAGGATTAGATACACAGCTCAGCAGTCAGTATCACACAGGATAGGATTAGATACACAGCTCAGCAGACTGTATCACAGAGGATAGGATTAGATACACAACTCAGCAGGCAGTATCACACAGGATAGGATTAGATACACAGATCAGCAGACAGTATCACACAGGATAGGATTAGATACACAGCTCAGCAGACTGTATCACACAGGATAGGATTAGATACACAGCTCAGCAGACAGTATCACACAGAATAGGATTAGATACACAGCTCATCAGACTGTATCACACAGGATAGGATTAGATACACAGCTCAGCAGACATTATCACACAGGATAGGATTAGATACACGGCTCAGCAGACAGTATCAAACAGGATAGGATTAGATACACAGCTCAGCAGACTGTATCACACAGGATAGGATTAGATACACAGCTCAGCAGATAGTATCACACAGGATAGGATTAGATACACAGCTCAACAGACGGTATCACACAGGAGAGGATTAGATACACAGCTCAGCAGATAGTATCACACAGGATAGGATTAGATACACAGCTCAACAGACTGTATCACAGAGGATAGGATTAGATACACAACTCAGCAGGCAGTATCACACAGAATAGGATTAGATACACAGATCAGCAGACAGTATCACACAGGATAGGATTAGATACACAGCTCAGCAGACAGTATCACACAGGATAGGATTAGATTCACAGCTCAGCAGATAGTATCACACAGGATAGGATTAGATACACAGCTCAGCAGACTGTATCACACAGGATAGGATTAGATACACAGCTCAGCAGACAGTATCACACAGGATAGGATTAGATACACAGCTCATCAGACTGTATCACACAGGATAGGATTAGATACACAGCTCAGCAGACATTATCACACAGGATAGGATTAGATACACGGCTCAGCAGACAGTATCACACAGGATAGGATTAGATACACAGCTCAGCAGACAGTATCACACAGGAGAGGATTAGATACACAGCTCAGCAGATAGTATCACACAGGATAGGATTAGATACACAGCTCAGCAGACTGTATCACACAGGATAGGATTAGATGCACAGCTCAGCAGACATTATCACACAGGATAGGATTAGATACACGGCTCAGCAGACAGTATCACACAGGATAGGATTAGATACACAGCTCAGCAGTCAGTATCACACAGGATAGGATTAGATACACAGCTCAGCAGACTGTATCACAGAGGATAGGATTAGATACACAACTCAGCAGGCAGTATCACACAGGATAGGATTAGATACACAGATCAGCAGACAGTATCACACAGGATAGGATTAGATACACAGCTCAGCAGACTGTATCACACAGGATAGGATTAGATACACAGCTCAGCAGACAGTATCACACAGGATAGGATTAGATACACAGCTCATCAGACTGTATCACACAGGATAGGATTAGATACACAGCTCAGCAGACATTATCACACAGGATAGGATTAGATACACGGATCAGCAGACAGTATCACACAGGATAGGATTAGATACACAGCTCAGCAGACAGTATCACACAGGATAGGATTAGATACACAGCTCAGCAGATAGTATCACACAGGATAGGATTAGATACACAGCTCAACAGACGGTATCACACAGGAGAGGATTAGATACACAGCTCAGCAGATAGTATCACACAGGATAGGATTAGATACACAGTTCAACAGACTGTATCACAGAGGATAGGATTAGATACACAACTCAGCAGGCAGTATCACACAGAATAGGATTAGATACACAGATCAGCAGACAGTATCACACAGGATAGGATTAGATACACAGCTCAGCAGACAGTATCACACAGGATAGGATTAGATACACAGCTCAGCAGACAGTATCACACAGGATAGGATTAGATACACAGCTCATCAGACTGTATCACACAGGATAGGATTAGATTCACAGCTCAGCAGACATTATCACACAGGATATGATTAGATACACGGCTCAGCAGACAGTATCACACAGGATAGGATTAGATACACAGCTCAGCAGACTGTATCACACAGGATAGGATTAGATACACAGCTCAGCAGATGGTATCACACAGGATAGGATTAGATACACAGCTCAGCAGACAGTATCACACAGAATAGGATTAGATACACAGCTCAACAGGCAGCATCACACAGGACAAGATTAGATACACAGCTCAGCAGACAGTATCACACAGGATAGGATTAGATACACAGCTCAGCAGACAGTATCACACAGTATAGGATTAGATACACAGCTCAGCAGACAGTATCAAACAGGATAGGATTAGATACACAGCTCAACAGGCAGCATCACACAGGACAGGATTAGATACACAGCTCAGCAGACAGTATCACACAGGATAGGATTAGATACACAGCTCAGCAGATGGTATCACACAGGATAGGATTAGATACACAGCTCAGCAGACAGTATCACACAGGATAGGATTAGATACGCAGCTCAACAGGCAGCATCACACAGGATAGGATTGGATACACAGCACAGCAGACAGTATCACACATGATAGGATTAGATACTCAGCTCAGCAGACAGTATCACACATTATAGGATTAGATACACAGCTCAGCAGACAGTATCACACATTATTGGATTAGATACACAGCTCAGCAGACAGTATCACACAGGATAGGATTAGATACTCTGCTCAGCAGGCAGTATCACACAGGATAGGATTAGATACACAGCTCAGCAGACAGTATCACACAGGATAGGATTAGATACACAGCTCAGCAGACAGTATCACACAGGATAGGATTAGATACACAGCTCAGCAGACAGTATCACACAGGATAGGATTAGATACACAGCTCAGCAGACAGTATCACACAGGATAGGCTTAGATACACAGCTCTGCAGACAGTATCACATATGATAGGATTAGATACACAGCTTAGCAGACAGTATCACACAGGAGAGGATTAGATACACAGCTCAGCAGACAGTATCACACAGGATAGGATTAGATACACAGCTCAGCAGACAGTTTCACACAGGAGAGGATTAGATACACAGCTCAGCAGGCAGTATCATACAGGATAGGATTAGATACACAGCTCAGCAGACAGTATCACACAGGAGAGGATTAGATACACAGCTCAGCAGACAGTATCACACAGGATAGGATTAGATACACAGCTCAGCAGACGGTATCACACAGGATAGGATTGGATACACAGCTCAGCAGACAGTATCACTCATGATAGGATTAGATACACTGCTCAGCAAACAGTATCACACAGGATAGGATTAGATACTCAGCTCAGCAGACAGTATCACACATTATAGGATTAGATACACAGCTCAGCAGACAGTATCACACAGGATAGGATTAGACACTCAGCTCAGCAGACAGTATCACACAAGATAGGATTAGATACACAGCTCAGCAGACAGTATCACACAGGATAGGATTAGATACACAGATCAGCAGACAGTATCACACAGGATAGGATTAGATACTCAGCTCAGCAGGCAGTATCACACAGGATAGGATTAGATACACAGCTCAGCAGACAGTATCACACAGGATAGGATTAGATACACAGCTTAGCAGACAGTATCACACAGGATAGGATTAGATACACAGCTCAGCAGACAGTATCACACAGGATAGGATTAGATACACTTTCAGCAGACAGTATCACATAGGATAGGATTAGATACACAGCTCAGCAGACAGTATCACAGAGAATAGGATTAGATATACAGCTCAGCAGACAGTATCACACAGGATAGGATTAGATACACAGCTCAGCAGACAATATCACACAGGATAGGATTAGATACACTTTCAGCAGACAGTATCACACAGGATAAGATTAGATACACTTTCAGCAGACAGTATCACATAGGATAGGATTAGATACACAGCTCAGCAGACAGTATCACAGAGAATAGGATTAGATACACAGCTCAGCAGACAGTATCACACAGGATAGGATTAGATACACAGCTCAGCAGACAGTATCACACAGGATAGGATTAGATACACAGCTCAGCAGACAGTATCACACAGGATAGGATTAGATACACAGCTCAGCAGACAGTATCACACAGGATAGGATTAGATACACAGCTCAGCAGACAGTATCACATAGGTGAGGATTAGATACACAGCTCAGCAGACAGTATCACACAGGATAGGATTAGATACACAGCTCAGCAGACAGTATCACACAGGATAGGATTAGATACACAGCTCAGCAGACAGTATCACATAGGAGAGGATTAGATACACAGCTCAGCAGACAGTATCACACAGGATAGGATTAGATACACAGCTCAGCAGACAGTATCACACAGGATAGGATTAGATACACAGCTCAGCAGACAGTATCACACAGGAGAGGATTAGATACTCAGCTCAGCAGACAGTATCACACAAGATAGGATTAGATACACAGCTCAGCAGACAGTATCACACAGGATAGGTTTAGATACACAGCTCAGCAGACAGTATCACACAGGAGAGGATTAGATACACAGCTCAGCAGACAGTATCACACAGGATAGGATTAGATACACAGCTCAGCAGGCAGGATCACACAGGATAGGATTAGATACCAAGCACAGCAGACAGTATCACACAGGATAGGATTAGATACACAGCTTAGCAGACAGTATCACACAGGATAGGATTAGTTACACAGCTCAGCAGACAGTATCACACAGGATAGGATTAGATACACTTTCAGCAGACAGTATCACATAGGATAGGATTAGATACACAGCTCAGCAGACAGTATCACAGAGAATAGGATTAGATACACAGCTCAGCAGACAGTATCACACAGGATAGGATTAGATGCACAGCTCAGCAGACAGTATCACACAGGATAGGATTAGATACACAGCTCAGCAGACAGTATCACACAGGATAGGATTAGATACACAGCTCAGCAGACAGTATCACACAGGATAGGATTAGATACACTTTCAGCAGACAGTATCACATAGGATAGGATTAGATACACAGCTCAGCAGACAGTATCACAGAGAATAGGATTAGATACACAGCTCAGCAGACAGTATCACACAGGATAGGATTAGATACACAGCTCAGCAGACAGTATCACACAGGATAGGCTTAGATACACAGCTCTGCAGACAGTATCACATATGATAGGATTAGATACACAGCTTAGCAGACAGTATCACACAGGAGAGGATTAGATACACAGCTCAGCAGACAGTATCACACAGGATAGGATTAGATACACAGCTCAGCAGACAGTTTCACACAGGAGAGGATTAGATACACAGCTCAGCAGGCAATATCATACAGGATAGGATTAGATACACAGCTCAGCAGACAGTATCACACAGGAGAGGATTAGATACACAGCTCAGCAGACAGTATCACACAGGATAGGATTAGATACACAGCTCAGCAGACGGTATCACACAGGATAGGATTGGATACACAGCTCAGCAGACAGTATTACTCATGATAGGATTAGATACACTGCTCAGCAAACAGTATCACACAGGATAGGATTAGATACTCAGCTCAGCAGACAGTATCACACATTATAGGATAAGATACACAGCTCAGCAGACAGTATCACACAGGATAGGATTAGACACTCAGCTCAGCAGACAGTATCACACAAGATAGGATTAGATACACAGCTCAGCAGACAGTATCACACAGGATAGGATTAGATACACAGATCAGCAGACAGTATCACACAGGATAGGATTAGATACTCAGCTCAGCAGGCAGTATCACACAGGATAGGATTAGATACACAGCTCAGCAGACAGTATCACACAGGATAGGATTAGATACACAGCTTAGCAGACAGTATCACACAGGATAGGATTAGATACACAGCTCAGCAGACAGTATCACACAGGATAGGATTAGATACACTTTCAGCAGACAGTATCACATAGGATAGGATTAGATACACAGCTCAGCAGACAGTATCACAGAGAATAGGATTAGATACACAGCTCAGCAGACAGTATCACACAGGATAGGATTAGATACACAGCTCAGCAGACAATATCACACAGGATAGGATTAGATACACTTTCAGCAGACAGTATCACACAGGATAAGATTAGATACACTTTCAGCAGACAGTATCACATAGGATAGGATTAGATACACAGCTCAGCAGACAGTATCACAGAGAATAGGATTAGATACACAGCTCAGCAGACAGTATCACACAGGATAGGATTAGATACACAGCTCAGCAGACAGTATCAAATAGGTGAGAATTAGATACACAGCTCAGCAGACAGTGTCACACAGGATAGGATTAGATACACAGCTCAGCAGACAGAATCACACAGGATAGGATTAGATACACAGCTCAGCAGACAGTATCACATAGGAGAGGATTAGATACACAGCTCAGCAGACAGTATCACACAGGATAGGATTAGATACACAGCTTAGCAGACAGTATCACACAGGATAGGATTAGATACAATTTCAGCAGACAGTATCACATAGGATAGGATTAGATACACAGCTCAGCAGACAGTATCACAGAGAATAGGATTAGATACACAGCTCAGCAGACAGTATCACACAGGATAGGATTAGATACACAGCTCAGCAGACAGTATCACACAGGATAGGATTAGATACACAGCTCAGCAGACAGTATCACATAGGTGAGGATTAGATACACAGCTCAGCAGACAGTATCACACAGGATAGGATTAGATACACAGCTCAGCAGACAGTATCACACAGGATAGGATTAGATACACAGCTCAGCAGACAGTATCACATAGGAGAGGATTAGATACACAGCTCAGCAGACAGTATCACACAGGATAGGATTAGATACACAGCTCAGCAGACAGTATCACACAGGATAGGATTAGATACACAGCTCAGCAGACAGTATCACACAGGAGAGGATTAGATACTCAGCTCAGCAGACAGTATCACACAAGATAGGATTAGATACACAGCTCAGCAGACAGTATCACACAGGATAGGATTAGTTACACAGCTCAGCAGACAGTATCACACAGGATAGGATTAGATACACTTTCAGCAGACAGTATCACATAGGATAGGATTAGATACACAGCTCAGCAGACAGTATCACACAGGATAGGATTAGATACACAGCTCAGCAGACAGTATCACACAGGATAGGATTAGATACACAGCTCAGCAGACTGTATCACACAGGATAGGATTAGATACACAGCTCAGCAGACAGTATCACACAGGACAGTATTAGATACACAGCTCAGCAGACAGTATCACACAGGATAGGATTAGATACCAAGCACAGCAGACAGTATCACACAGGATAGGATTAGATACACAGCTCAGCAGACAGTATCACACATGATAGGATTAGATACACAGCTCAGCAGACAGTATCACACAGGATAGGATTAGATACACTTTCAGCAGACAGTATCACATAGGATAGGATTAGATACACAGCTCAGCAGACAGTGTCACACAGGATAGGATTAGATACACAGCTCAGCAGAGAGAATCACACAGGATAGGATTAGATACACAGCTCAGCAGACAGTATCACATAGGAGAGGATTAGATACACAGCTCAGCAGACAGTATCACACAGGATAGGATTAGATACACAGCTCAGCAGACAGTATCACAGAGAATAGGATTAGATACACTTTCAGCAGACAGTATCACATAGGATAGGATTAGATACACAGCTCAGCAGACAGTATCACAGAGAATAGGATTAGATACACAGCTCAGCAGACAGTATCACACAGGATAGGATTAGATACACAGCTCAGCAGACAGTATCACACAGGATAGGATTAGATACACAGCTCAGCAGACAGTATCACATAGGTGAGGATTAGATACACAGCTCAGCAGACAGTATCACACAGGATAGGATTAGATACACAGCTCAGCAGACAGTATCACACAGGATAGGATTAGATACACAGCTCAGCAGACAGTATCACATAGGAGAGGATTAGATACACAGCTCAGCAGACAGTATCACACAGGATAGGATTAGATACACAGCTCAGCAGACAGTATCACACAGGATAGGATTAGATACACAGCTCAGCAGACAGTATCACACAGGATAGGATTAGATACACAGCTCAGCAGACAGTATCACACAGGATAGGATTAGATACACAGCTTAGCAGACAGTATCACACAGGATAGGATTAGATACACTTTCAGCAGACAGTATCACATAGGATAGGATTAGATACACAGCTCAGCAGACAGTATCACAGAGAATAGGATTAGATACACAGCTCAGCAGACAGTATCACACAGGATAGGATTAGATACACAGCTCAGCAGACAGTATCACACAGGATAGGATTAGATACACAGCTCAGCAGACAGTATCACATAGGTGAGGATTAGATACACAGCTCAGCAGACAGTATCACACAGGATAGGATTAGATACACAGCTCAGCAGACAGTATCACACAGGATAGGATTAGATACACAGCTCAGCAGACAGTATCACACAGGATAGGATTAGATACACAGCTCAGCAGACAGTATCACATAGGAGAGGATTAGATACACAGCTCAGCAGACAGTATCACACAGGATAGGATTAGATACACAGCTCAGCAGACAGTATCACATAGGATAGGATTAGATACACAGCTCAGCAGACAGTATCACAGAGAATAGGATTAGATACACAGCTCAGCAGACAGTATCACACAGGATAGGATTAGATACACAGCTCAGCAGACAGTATCACACAGGATAGGATTAGATACACAGCTCAGCAGACAGTATCACACAGGATAGGATTAGATACACAGCTCAGCAGACTGTATCACATAGGAGAGGATTAGATACATGGCTCAGCAGACAAATAGTAAAAAATTAAATACGGGAAACGCGCTGTATTTTTGACAGTTTATGAAAGTAGTTAGAATGAAGAACCATAAACGTGGAGAACCGAGTTCCTATTCAGCTGTCGGAAGTGGCAATCACAAGTCCGTACTTCACATATCATGAACCTGCTATCCACCTCCAGCCTGTCGTCAGATCTCACCTTGAGCCACCGACCGCCTACTCCAAACCGGGTTACAATTACCTTCGCAAAAGCACAGAGAGATGGTGCAATACCCTCGACACTCAGAGGTAACCAAGTTTTATTGTACTCACATATTCCAAAGTTTTCACATGCATATAAGAATGCCCGACCCGGGTTTCGCAGTTAGCTTCGTCAGGGGCTGCGGTACAAATGCCGCTATAATCCACCAGTATATATCAACCTTTTACCCCGGAACAGAAACGTACTTCCGTTGTCCGGCGGCATGTCAAACAATCGCATGCTATAATTACTAAAAACGTATACAAACTTCCAATATATTCAATTACAAACCGGATTCCAAAAAAGTTGGGACACTATACAAATCGTGAATACAAACTGAATGCAATGATGTGGAGGTGCCAACTTCTAATATTTTATTCAGAATAGAACATAAATCACGGAACAAAAGTTTAAACTGAGAAAATTTACCATTTTAAGGGAAAAATATGTTGAATCAGAATTTCATGGTGTCAACAAATCCCCAAAAAGTTGGGACAAGGCCATTTTCACCACTGTGTGGCATCTCCCCTTCTTCTTACAACATTTAACAGACGTCTGGGGACCGAGGAGACCAGTTTCTCAAGTTTAGAAATAGGAATGCTCTCCCATTCTTGTCTAATCCAGGCCTCTAACTGTTCAATCGTCTTGGGCCTTCTTTGTTGCACCTTCCTCTTTATGATGCGCCAAATGTTCTCTATAGGTGAAAGATCTGGACTGCAGACCGGCCATTTCAGTACCCGGATCCTTCTCCTATGCAGCCATGATGTTGTGATTGATGCAGAATGTGGTCTGGTATTATCTTGTTGAAAAATGCAGGGTTTTCCCTGAAAGAGATGACGTCTGGATGGGAGCATATGTTGTTCTAGAACCTGAATATATTTTTCTACATTGATGGTGCCTTTCCAGACATGCAAGCTGCCCATGCCACACGCACTCATGCAACCCCATACTATCAGAGATGCAGGCTTCTGAACTGAGCGTTGATAACAACTTGGGTTGTCCTTGTCCTCTTTGGTCCGGATGACATGGCATCCCAGATTTCCAGAAAGAACTTTGAATCGTGACTCGTCTGACCACAGAACAGTCTTCCATTTTGCCACACTCCATGTTAAATGATCCCTGGCCCAGTGAAAACGCCTGAGCTTGTGGATCTTGCTTAGAAATGGCTTCTTCTTTGCACTGTAGAGTTTCAGCTGGCAACGGCGGATGGCACGGTGGATTGTGTTCACTGACAATGGTTTCTGGAAGTATTCCTGAGCCCATTCTGTGATTTCCTTTACAGTAGCATTCCTGCTTGTGGTGCGGTGTCATTTAAGGGCCCGGAGATCACGGGCATCCAGGATGGTTTTACGGCCTTGACCCTTACGCACAGAGATTGTTCCAGATTCTCTGAATCTTCGGATGATGTTATGCACAGTTGATGATGATAGATGCAAAGTCTTTGCAATTTTTCGCTGGGTAACACCTTTCTGATATTGCTCCACTATCTTTCTGCGCAACATTGTGGGAATTGGTGATCCTCTACCCATCTTGGCTTCTGAGAGACACTGCCCCTCTGAGAAGCTCTTTTTATACCCAATCATGTTGCCAATTGACCTAATTAGTGTTAATTGGTCTTCCAGCTCTTCGTTATGCTCAAATTTACTTTTCCCAGCCTCTTATTGCTACTTGTCCCAACTTTTTGGGGATTTGTTGACACCGTGAAAATTGGAATCAACGTATTTTTCCTTTAAAATGAAACATTTACTCGGATTAAACGTTTGATCTGTCATCTACGTTCTATTACAAATAAAATACTGACATTTGCCATCTCCACATCATTGCATTCAGTCTTTATTCACAATTTGCTTAGTGTCCCAACTTTTTTGGAATCCGGTTTGTAGTTACGTTGAGTATTTTCAGTCGGCAGCTTGCAGAATGGTGACTTGTATGGGCAGGGCAGTCCCAGTAGTTGTAAGGGTGAAGCAGATGTTACAGGTGAATTGGCCTGCTTAAAGTCAGACATGGCCAGTGGCGTACCGTCAATATAGGCAGACCACGCACTGGCTATGGGGCCCGTGAGGTTAGGGGGCCCGGCCAGGCTGTATGGCTCCGCCCCCTTTCTGACCTGCATACACGCTGCATAACAGTAAGTAGAGAAATAAATACCGGCCCCAGTCCTGTGTTTCCCTCCTGATTCCTCCCCTACTCCTTGCCTCTGCTGATGAATGGAATTGGCCCCTGTCTGTCAGAACAAGTCAAGTACAGCTGGCCAATGATCAGGGAGATGCTGTGCTGCCTGCGCTGCTTATTGGCCAGCTGACACCTGACCTCTGCTCTGTGCTCTGCCGGCGGGAGGTGTTATAATCCAGCGCCTTTGGAATGAGAGCAATGTGAGAGCACTTAGCCCACCCATCTTCCGTGCAGCCCGTGGCCGAGGTCCTAAATCCTAGTGACCTGCAGGAGAGACTGGAGAGTATGGATGGATTCAAACAGCAGACGAAAGTGCAGCAGTCGGCATCTGTGTGAGTGACAGCGCTGCAATGTGAAGGGAGGAATATAGGGAGGTCTGTGTGGCTTGTACTAGTAGTAATAGCTTACTAGAAGTGCAAGACACACAGCATCTCTGCCATAGACATTCAACCCTTCCCTCATAGACCCAGCACCCCCATAGATATACAACCTACCATCCTGTTATGCTTAAAAGTTCTGAGGGACAATCCATTCCCTGCCTCTCATTGCCCTCTTAGAAATATCCTATTTTAAAAATGGGCTGGATCCCCCCTGAGAACTTGAAACATACATATCTCTATGTATGTGTGTGTATATATACTGTATACATATTATTTTTTTCATTATTATTATTATTTTTTTCCCTTCCTGCTCTGCTATCTACATGAACAGCATTGTGATGGCAAAGGCTCAAACAACCTGCGCCATCAGCTGTTGGTATAAACCACTGCTTTAACTGTCAGGACTGGAGCTAGAGCCAATTACACCATTTTAACCCTGACGATGCTCTGTTTGAAAATTGCAAACATAATAAATAATACACATAAATTTTTTTTTAAAAAAAGCAAAAATATCCACTAAATACATTTTTCTCAATTAGGGCTCATGCACACAAATGTATTTTGTTTCTGTGTCCATTCCTTTTTTTTCCGGATAGAATGCTGACCCATTCATTTCAATGCAGATTCGCATTTTGCAGACCGCAAAATACATACGGTCATGTGCATGAGCGTTTATTCCAATTTTCTTCATCAATATCACTGCAACAACCTGCAACAACCATCAGCTTTAATAATTGTACTTTTTATTGGCAGGGGGGGGGGCCCAATTCTTAGTTTTGCTATGGGGCCCCATGATTTCTATGTACGCCCCTGGACATGGCCATGGCTCTAGATGCCATCCACACCAGAGTCCTTGCTGCTCCTCTGACGGATTTGTTTAAGCAGTCCCTCCTAACAGGTGTTGTTCCTGAAGATTGGAGAATGGCCAGTGTTGCACCCATCCACACGAAGGGTAGTAGAGAGGAAGCTGGAAACTACAGACTAGTGAGCCAGACCACCTAGAAACCAACAACGCATTGGACTCAAAACAGTATGGCTTTACTGAGGGCCGATCATGTCAAGCTAATCTTCTTGATTTCTTGGACTATGTCACAAAAGTAGATGCAGTAGATGCCATGGATATTGCCTACCTGGATATTAACCCCTTAAGGACCCATGACGTACATATACGTCATATCTGGCCGGGACTTAAAGACCAGTGACGTACATGTACGTCATGCTAATTGGGTGGGTGCAGGAGCTGCGCCCGCCCGATTAGCGGCAGGGGTCCAGCAGTCACTGATAGCCGGACCCCTGGTGTATTCGGCAGCATCGGTAAAACCACAGATGCCGGTGCATTAACTTTAGATTTGCCAAGGTCAGCGCTGACCGCGGCACGTACGAGCCTGTGAGATCCAGCCCCCTGTATTACACTGGTCATACACTTACAGCCAATGCATTACATTGTCATGCATTGTAAAGGGGATCAGACCCCCAAAAGTTGAAGTCCCAGAGTGGGACAAAAAATTGTAAAACATAGGGTAAAAAAGAAAAGGATACATATTAGGTATTGCCGTGTCCATATCGACCGGCTCTATAAAAATATTACATGACCTAACCCCTCAGGTGAACACCGTCCAAAAAATAAAATAAAAACTGTACAAAAAAAAAAAGCGATTAAAAAGGTGTATGCCCCCCAAAATAGTACTAAATAACAGGCCTCTGAATAGAAGCAAAAAAGGAGATAAAACTAAACTTTTACTAATACTGTGATGAAATGACCACACTACACCAAAGGGACTTACAAAACACAATGACATGAATGTCATGTACTAGAAATCACCTAGACTGCAGCAACCCAGAGCACAAGAAGGGAAATCTCACCAGGCCGATATAATGAAGGAAAAATAATTGGAACAATATCACCAATGGGACACAGTGGATCCTCAACCGGGTGCAGAGTCCTTTAGTCTACCATTTCTTTATCTCTAATTTTCTTTTTTTGGAAATTACAGTGCGCCAGGAAGTACAAACCACCTTTTCCCATCCCCTCCACTATCCTCCCTCCCCCACAATGAAGTGTATGGTCTTACGTTTCATAAGCCTCTCCTGTTGATAATTATGTTCATCCTTCCTGTATGATATGCATAATCTAATATATTCTGAAAAGTTACTACATATACAGTGCGATACCACGACAGTAACTCGATACACTTCAAAGTTGTTATCTATTGTTCTTTTTCCCTGTCCTTTTCAATATAAGTATTTGAACACCAATACCTCCTTATTCAGCAGATTACTCACTTCTGGAACCAGAAATACAACCTTGACCTTTCCGTACAATGTGAGCACAGTGAGCACGCTCCTCTGAATGGCTTCACACACGGGGGATTTTGGGTGTGTTTTTTTTTCTGTCCGACTTTTTTCCGACCAAAATAACTGATCTCAGGCAGAAATGGCTCAAACGGATACCAAATGTCCATAACTAGCTTTTTTTATATAGGAAATGTGTAAATAAAAAGAGCACCAACTGCAATAGGGAATTTGTTTAAGTGGATGTGGAGATGTAGTGTCCCACTAGGTAGGGGTGGGCACTACACAAGGGTCAATTGGGTCACGTGTTACTCCTACTCCCAAGGGACCGTGATATTCTATTTATCTATGCATTTAATGTATTTTTCTGTGTTTTTACATTTGTTGGTTTCCCTGTATTATGCATAGCAGGCCTATTGGGGTGTAGTTAGGCATCCTAGACACTAGAGGGAGATAGGGAGCCCCTAGTATAAATGTCCAGGCCCAGACAGGGAGGGGTCAGGTCATAGTCAGGAGTCTGTGGAGACAGAAGTGAGAAGGCACCAGCCCGAGATATGCTGAGGGCCTCCTCCTGACATGCAGCTAGACAGTCCTGGTTTCTAGTTGTCACCAGGAGGCTAGTGGAGAGATACAGCCTGCCTGGAAGACCCAAATCCAGTTAACACAGAAGAAGTAACCCCAGTAGTAGGGATGGTCCTCCTGGGAGAAACCTGCCGCCACCTTCAACCCAGCAGATCCAATACAACCAGTTCAGATAAGTAAGCTGATGGGCAGAGGTATAAGAGCAAGAGTCAATACGGGAGGAAGATTTATTACCAAGGATTAAAGCCAGCAATTAAGCATCCGGGCCTTGGGATACAGCCAGCTAGAATAGCTGTGGGGATAGTGCAGCCTTGTCTGCGAAGCATTAACTGTTTACCCTCCAAGTATCTTGCAAGATTATTACCTGCCAGTATTGAGTCAAGCCTGCTTGTGGAATATTGTCATAAGGGACTGCATCATCATTATCGACTGTATGTACAAAGTTGGACTGTTACCAAGTAAAGCAATGATTGGTTCACCATACCATCTGTGTACCTCAATTACTACTGCTATAAATCGGTGTGCCACCCTTACAGGCACTGGCGTCACGATCCTTAAAGGGACCTTGCCCCGGGCACTCAAAATACCCACAACATCCAGGGCACCTCATCCACCATCAGGCCTGGTTCCTACATACAGAGTGTGCCCCAGAGGAACTTGTGTCTACCTCTCCTTCACTGCCGCATGCCTGCCCAGGGTTCTCCTCCAAACAGTGAGTAACCCTCGATTGCCCATAACCGTGACCTCACTACGCAATACCCTGCAGGTCTGGCGTTCTGCAGAGATCTATCTCGATCTATAGTGATCCAAAAAAGGGGTGTTTGGGGCGGTAGATGTCCAAAATGAATGTGCAGTGCAAGCAACCCGAAAGGAGAGAACTTCAAGATCTGAGCTTCACTACTAGAGACCAGGAGAAAGGAGGTAGTCAGGAGGAGAAATCGAGGAATCCCACCAATAAAATTATGGCTAACTTTCCCGCACTAGGCCAGTCGCCCAGCAGAGCAAAACATCGCTCCACCATTAGAAGTAGCTTGTCCATAGCTCGGTCGGGGCCACTATGTGAGGCTTCCTGCCTGGGCTGGCACAACAGTCATTTCCTCCGCTACTTTCACATTAGCGTTAGCAGGGTCCGGCACGCTATTCCGGCAGGGGAACGGCATGCCGGATCCATATTAACACTAGCAAGTAAGTTCCAACTCCTGCAGCTGCACTTTGCCTCCAGGAGTCGCGGTGCCGTGCTGCCTAGACTGGCAGGAGGGAACGCGGAGGGATGAGTTACAGCTGGAGCCGCTAGAGCGCTGGCTGGGCCGCTGCATGCTGGTCTCAGTCACTCTGCTAGGGCACAGTTTGTGATGTTGCTGTATGAAAAAATACCTATGGGGCGGAACATAGAAGGAGGGATGTTCAGTTAAAAATGGAGGGACGCGGTCCAAGTTGAGTAAACAGCCCCTGACCTGCATCCATCAATCCCATCCCCAGATATTGATGTGTCCACCATTAAGTTCCTAGAATAACGGGGTTACCCCACCTAGTGAAACCTGTTGTGAGAAGTATACTCATCTGCTCCCTGACACTAGATCCCAGCTCTGTGGGTCCACCGCCATCTTCACCGTCATCATCCCCGAATGTAAACTTTTGGCATTGATGTCTACATGTGCGCTGCTGCAGCCAATGACTGTCAGGAGCTGTAATGTGTACACAGGCAGCATGTCGGTGCTGAGTCATGTGCCGCTTGGGAACCTGTCACCGCTAGAGCCAGTCATTGACTGCAGCAATGCACGTGACCCTGCCGATACCGTAAGTTTACATGCGGGGACTGAAGTGGAACCAGGCTGGAACCAAGGAGCAGGAAATTACTCTTCCCTCAACAGGTCCTGCTAGGTGTGTGTAAAGGGGTATTTAGAAAAATGTATGAAGTTGGACAATCCCTCTAAGGATTCCAATCCCAAAAAAACGAATTCAAAGCAATATAGCTTTATGTGGAGGACGTATGTGTAGAAGTAACCTCATGATTTACACCATAAATGAGCAAATTCAAAAACGTTGTGAGGTTGAGCTCGCATCATCGTTTATTCAGGACTTTTTTTCCTTCTAAAATAACGGATCTCAGACTGATACTGTGAATGACCGATACTTAGAATCATTTTTTCTTAATTTTTCTGTCCTTTTGATGTTTCCAAAAAATGGAAAAAATAACCGGTGATGTGAACTTGGCCTTAGTGACCATGAAATTTTGATATTCTGTGAAAACTGGTGTGGCAGACACATCTCCCGGCTAGATGACCATTATACCATCTCAACGGATCTGCTATACCAGTGAACATAACCAGAAAAAGGATTTTGCAAACAATATGTTCCTCCCATCATGAAAGAGTTACAGCGCCCTAAAGAGTATGTGTCCCCTTCTTTTGTGTTTGCACATTTGTAAGACTTGAATGTTTGAGATTATCAAAGAAAGTTGTATATCAGACAAAGATAATCTGAGTAAATACATAAAGCTATCCAAACCAGCCGGTCCCTATGTGAAAAGGTAATTGCCCCGCTTCTCCCAAAAATGAATTAACTGTGGTTACCCACAGTTTTTGGAAAGCTTAGTTCAACTTCACCACCCAGACCTATAGAATCAAGTAATCACTTCACTAGAACCTGTCCGACCACATCCGGTAGGCTTAAAGATCTCAAAAAGCAACACCTCATGTCCTGATCTGAAGACATTCAAGAAGAAATGAGAAGGACAGTCACCCCCCTCCCTGCAGAGGGGAAATATTAAAAAACCACAGCAGGAAATACTGTAGGGTCTCGTCTCCATCCCATAACCATAGCTGTAGCAGTGGTGGCGGTGCCGTACAGAACAGAGAGGAAATACAAACACTGCAGTTTTCCTGGTAACTACAACAGGCACCAAACAGAAAAAACAATACTGTAACAAAACAATCAAGTAAAGAACTAATACGTATAAAAAATATGACAACTAGAGGGCTTCTGTATCAGTGCAGCCGTGCTGCCAATGATAGGGCATGCCCTGTTCTTTGCCACAGATCCGTGGTTTGCGAACTGTGGACATGTGCACTAACCCTTAGATCCCATGCCCTACATCGAGGACAGCAAATTGCATGTGGCCTGCACTGATGAATGCAGAGCCATTCAACTTATTCCGCCATCCGTCCGCGTCACAAAAAAATTGGGCATGTTCTATATATTTTTTTGTGCGGAGGCACAGAGAGAAATGCCATGGAAGCGCTCCATAGAGCTTCCGTGGCCTTCCGCTTCGTGTCTCTGCTCCATATCTTCCGTCATATGATGCACGCACAGCCGCTGCCTGTATATAATGTGGACCACCGGGCTGTTCGCGGGCCACAATACGGACATGGCCGGCACAAGTTCGTGTGTATGAGCCCTTAATCACATTCTTGCTCATGAAAGCTAAGCGGACCAAGGAAAGCTGCTACATTAGATCTCGTGATCGGTGGCGGTAACGGTGATCGGACCCCCAGCAATCAGCTAGCTATCCCCTATCCTTGTCACCTTTACTATTGACCAGTGGTTTTAGGTTGATACAAGTGTTCTTATACAGGGTAAGACTGACGTCTCTCTGACCTCTGCTACTTAATAGCGAAGATACGTTGCATTGTCGAAGTCCGTGTCCACACAATTTACATCTGCCTCTGTTAATTCTCTCCGTTATACCGTTGCACCGCACAATTAGGAGGCCATCGGGGTGAACTCCTATAAAGCTATCCCTAAAGGATGCCCTTACAGATGGGTTGCATAACCTAAGCCTATGGGGCTCATTTTTCATACAGCGTTAAGCCAGTTTTTGAAGGTAAAAAAAGTTTGCAAGACCCCCATTTTGCTCTTACCTCACCACTGGGAAGTGGCAAGGGCATGGTGGAGGCCAGACCGGGACAATAGGTCCCGGCACATTTACAAACATTTACGACATTCTTAAAAAATTGCTCCACTTTGGGAGAGGGAGATTTATTAGGAAAATTATCTTAGTTGCCTATACACTTCGTTTGGTGGTATAAGCAGAATTGCGTTATGGATTCCGTTACCACGGACCATGACGCAATTCTATGAAGGAATGCCTTCAGAGGCATTCCGTTATTCATTCCGTCATAATAGAAGTCTATGCGCTGCAAAACGGATCCGTTCTGTTTCCGTTATGCAGGAGAGGACTCAGGATCAGGAGAGGACTCCCCTGCATAACAGAAACGAGACGGATCCATTTTGCAGCCCATTATGACGGACTGAATAACGGAATGCCTCTAAAGTTATGCATTCCGTCATAGGATTGCATTATGGTCCATGGTAACGGAATCCATAACGCAATTCTGATTTTACCACCAAACGAAGGACACATTTTTTACACCATTTTTGAGGAATCTAACCCAGTGAGTAGAGTAGAATTTCACCGCTAATTCCTGATGGGGTGGGTCCACCAGCAAAGAGGCCGCTTATCTGTTTACCAGCAGTAGCCATTGTATGCATTATCATGACTCGGCACATGTGTGTGTTTGGTTGTATCATATGATTTCCTGTGAACTCCATATGGGGAAGTAATGAAAGACCAGAATTTTTTTGATGATTTTTTTAAAAGATTTATTGATTTAGTCCCATCAGTTTTGAAACATGTGTTACATTGTACCAAACACACTGCTATGAATAAGGATACAGTGTGTGTCTGAAACGCCTGAGCATTGCTTGGACCATATTAGACCCCAGTTTTAGGATCCTCAAGCAGGGGCGTTGCTAGTGTCTCAAAAGATCCGGGACCCAAGCCCCAATGCATATGGCCTAAGTCGACCAACCGACCCCCCCACCCCCCCACCACCAAAAACACTAGCAGTGAAGACATTTTGCTGTACTCACTATAGAGCAGCACATACCTCTCACATCCAGCTCCTCCCAGGTGACATGTCCTCCGATGTAGGTCTTCTCTGTCATCATCTTCTCCATTTGGTCCATGCAACTTCTCTCAGTCGCTTCGTCTCTGCAGAGTGTGACACACGGATATCTTAGCTTCCTCACTTTTCTGTATCCCCAAATACTATCCTAAAGAAAAATGAGTGCCCCCCAGAGTAATAGTCCCACCAATAGTAATTGCCTTCTAGAATGTCCTTATTAGTAATACTGCCCCCTACGGTGCCCCCAACAGTGATAGTGCTCCCCAAGAGTGCCCCCATTAGTAAAAGAGCCCTCTAGTATTAATAATACCCTCAAACAGCCCCCAGTAGAAATAAGGCCCTCCTATTGTTTCCCCAGTGGTAATAAAGCTCTATACAGACCCCTCAGTAGTAATAATAGTGCTCTTAGTAGAAATAATGCAGATCCCTCCTATAGAGCCCCCAGTAGTAATAAGAATGCTTAATGTCCCCTGGATTTAAAATGCCCCCACAGTGCCCCCAGTATTTATACTGCCCCCTACTGTTATAATGCTCACCCTGAAGTGCCCCAGTATTTATATTGCCCCTACTGTTATAATGCTTGCCCTGATGTGCCCCCAGTATTTATAATGCCCCCTGCAGTTATATTCCTCTGTTTAGTGTCCTCAGATATTATCATTCCTCAGCCCCTCCACCATACAGTCCCATGTAAATAACATTATTTCCCTCCGCCATATAGTCCCATGTAAATACCATCACACCATCTGTCCAGCCCCCTCCAATATACAGTCCCACATAAATAACATCACCCCCTCCCCAGCTGCCTTTAACATACAGTCCCATGTAAATAACATCACTCACTCCCCCAGCCACCTCCAACATGCAGTCCCATGTAAATTACATTAGCCCTTAACATTCAGTCCCATGTAAATAACATCACTCCCTCCCCCAGCTGTCTTCAACATATAGTCCCATGTAAATAACATCACCCTGCCCCAGCCACCTCCAACATGCATTCCCATGTAAATAACATCACCCCTCAACTTTCAGTCCCATAAATAAATAACATCACTCCACTCCACTGTCCCATGTAAATAACTTCCCTCCCGTCGGCCCTAACATACAGTCCCAGTTAAATAACTACAACTCCAAACATTGTTCTGCCTCTCACTGAGTAAGGGTACTTTCACACTCGTGTTGCTTGATTTCAGGTTCAGTATAACCTTTCTGAACCTGAAAGACTGGCCATGAGAGAGAATATTACGGAGAGTTTGGCTGAAGGACACATAAGACTTTGGCCATGTCTGGATTTCCATGAACTCAATCGTATTACTGTCCGTGATCCTTACCCTCTTCCTTAGATTCCCAATTTGTTTAACCATATTATTGGTGCCAAGGTGTTCCCCAAGTTGGACTTAAGGGGGGCATATAATCTGGTTAGGATCAAGGAAGGGGATGAATGGAAGATGGTTTTTAATACACCTGAGGGGCACTTTGAGAACCTGGTCATGCCTTTCGGGTTGACCAATGCTCCTATGGTTTTCCAACATTTTGTGAATTACATTTTTTATCACCTTGTGGGGAGGTTTGTAGTTGTGTATTTAGATGACATTCTAATGTATTCTACAGACGTGGAAACACATCACAATCACGTTATACAGGTGTTACAGATCCTAAAGGACAATAAATTGTACACAAAATTAGATAAGTGTGTTTTTGCTGTACACAAGGTGCAGTTTTTGGGCTACCTGCTGTCATCTTCAGGTTTTCGAATGGATCCAGAGATAGTCCGTGCTGTATTGGACTAAGATCGACCCGAAAATCTGAAGGCTCTCATGCGGTTTTTGGGGTTCACCAGCTATTACCGAAAATGTATTCAGAATTATTTGACAATAGTAAAACCCTTAACTGACATGACTAAGAAAGGGACAGATGTCTCAGTGTGGTCTGATTCGGCGTTGCGATCCTTTTCTGAGATTAAGGAATGCTTCTCTTCTGCCCCTATATTGGTGCAGCTGGATGTATCACAACCTTTCATTGTGGAAGTTGACGCGTCCGAGGTGGGGGTAGGAGCAGTTTTATCGCAGGACCCGGCACCTGGCAAATGGCATCCATGTGCCTTTTTCTCTTAAAAACTCTCTTCCACAGAGAAAAATTATGATGTGGTTAACAGAGTTACTGGCCATTAAGTTGGCTTTTGAGGAATGGTGTCATTGGTTGGAAGGGGTGATTCATCCGATCACGGTGTTCACAGATCACAAAAACCTGGCTTACCTGGAGTCGGCTAAATGATTGAACCCGAGACAAGCCAGATAGTCTTTGTTTTTCACCAGATTCAATTTCATTGTCACCTATCATCCTGGGGTTAAGAACGTCAAGGCAGATGCCTTGTCACATAGTTTTCCTGGAGGTGGTGATTTTGAAAATCCGAGTCCAATACTGTCAGAAGGGGTGGTGATATCCGCTCTTTACCCTGACCTAGAGGTGAAGGTGTTAGAGGCCCAGGGAGACGTACCGGATTCTTGTCCCACTGGGAAACTGTTTGTGACATCGGAATTGCGTCACAAGGTGTTTGAGGAACATCACTGTACGGTTCTTACGGGAAACTCTGTGATTAAATCCACTGCCGACCTCATCTCCCGTAGATTATGGTGGCTGGGTTGCGTAAGTGTGTTGAGGACTATGTGTCAGCCTGTAGTACCTGTGCACGTGCTAAGGTAACACATACTCGGCCTTCCGGATATCTACTTCCGTTGCCTTCCCGTCCAGACCATGGACTCGCTTATCCATGAACTTTATCACTGATCTACCTAATACTTCAGGAAAGACAGTTATTCTGGTGGTTGTTGATGGCTTTAGTAAAATGGTGCACTTTATAGCGTTGTCGGGCCTACCAAATGCTAAAACACTTGCTCAAGTGTTGACAACATTGTGAAACTCTATGGCATTCCCTCTGACGTGGTCTCGGATCATTGTTTCCAGATTCTGGAAGGCGTTATGTACTCGACTGGGGGTACAACTGTCCTTTTCTTCGGCTTTTCATCCTCAGTCAAACGGACAGACGGAACGCACTAATCAAAGTCTGGAGACTTAATTGAGATATTTTCTCTCTGAGAACCAGAAGGAGTGGTCTTCGAGTTTGCCATAAACAGTCGTAGACAGGAGTCTACTGGTAAGTCGCCGTTTTTTAGGGCATATGGATTTCACCCGCAGTTTAGCACATTTTCTGGTTCTGACATTTCTGGTATCCCTGAGGAGGAATGTTTTTCATCATCATTGTCATCCATATGGTGGAAAATTCAAAATCACTTGATGAATATGGGCAACAAGTATAAACGTGTGGCAGACAGGAAACCTATGAATGGTCCAGACCTAAGAGTGGGTGATTCTGTGTGGCTGTCCACAAGAAACATTAAGTTGAAGATACCTTCTTGGAAGTTGGGTCCAAGATTTATTGGTCCATTTAAGATCACTGCTATTATTATTCCTGTAGCTTTTCGTCTTGAACTTCCTCAGGCCCTGAAAATGTATAATGTGTTTCATAAATCTTTGTTGAAGAGATATGTTGAACCTTTGGAGCAGTCTTCCTTGCCACCCTCTCCTGTTATGGTGGACGGTAGTTTGGAATTTCAGATCGTCAAGATAATTGACTCTTGAGTTCTCTGTAGATCTCTTCTGTATCTTGTTCACTGGAAGGAACAAGGACCAGAGGAGAGGATGTGGGTACCGGCATCTGACGTGAATGCCAGTTGTTTGGTGAAAGCTTTTCACAGGTCTCACCCGGATAAGGTCGGTCCTGAGTGCCTGGAGGTCACCCATAGAAGGGGGGGCTACTGTCACAGACGTTCCCACGACAGGTGGCAGGAGATCGGTGAGACTGGCAACACGCGGTTTGATCTGATAGGTTTTCCTTGTGGATCAATAGGCGTCTGTGTTGTTTCTGGTAATGGCCACACCCCTTGCCTCAGGTGTTGCTAATTAAGGTAATTTAAAATTCCTTATTTATAGTTGCTTCCCCCACAATGCTATGCAGTTAATAGCTTCAGTTTTAGTTGTGGATTGCTGATATGTGGATCTCAGCGGTGTTCCTGGTGCTTCCTTTGCCTGTTAGAAGTTAAGTCTTTCCTTTTTTTTGTTTGGGTTCTTTGTGTTGCATTTCCCTATTGTTTGCATTAGGCCTGAAGGAGACTCCTGTTTGTCCTTCCTTTTGGAGAACCAGGTAAACTCGTCCCTGCCATTAGTACCAGGGTCCTATAGGGCTAGAACTCTAGGTATTCCTGCGTATGAACACACCTACCTCTGGGGTCTATTTATACTGGTATTCAGTCAGGATTTTGGTTAGGGTTTTGGTTAGGGTTTTACTAGGAAGTGTCCTTCTGCCTTCCCTAGTTCTCAGGCCTGATTCCCTGTTCCCCTCTTACCTCTTATGCTCAGTGTGGTGTTTCCTCCCACACCGAAGTATTACAGGTTTGTCCCTACACCCCTATGATAGCCCTCATTGTTTGCCCAGTACTGTCATGTAGGGAGCTCCCTGCACTCATGACCCCCCCCCCACATGTATGGTGAGCTCACAGGTTGGCACCTGCTTCTTTCTCTGCATGTTTTATGATGGATCCCGTGCTGCCCATTCCTATGATTCGTTTGTGTTGGGTGCATGGTAGTTTTTTGCACCATTGACTGTTTCTCGTAACGACCGACTCTACAAAAATATCACATGATCAGGTAAATGGCATAAAAAATAATTAAATAAACATTACACTAAAATAGCTTTTTTTTGTCATCTCACCTACCAAAAAATATAATGTCAATTGAGCAAACAGTTGTATTCTTTGGACTTGGCCTCTGGAAACATTTTTTATCCACGGGTTGTAATGACAGCTCTGCACGTCAATATACCCATTCCTATCCGTAGGTTTAAAAAAAGTTCTGGTAAGTATTTGGTAGGCAACAAAAGAGATTTCCAAGTCCAAAAAATTAACACTGCTTTTACTGATGTTCTCCGTAAATCTGATGTTCCAAATGTTATTATTAATGACCCGAGAAATTCTTTCAAAGATGGCTCATCCCTTCGCCAAATACACAGGGGATCATCAATGTACCTTTTACATTTTCTCCTTCCTTCTGTAAAAGGGGGTAGAAATATAGATGTTCCCAGTAAGCCATAAAAATATTGCCGAAACTCGGTGCAAATTTAGCACCCATCGCCACACTTGCTGTCTGTACATAAAACTGTTCTCTATACCAAAAATAATTCTGGCCAAGGCAATAATCAATACATTCCAAGAAGAACTTTTTTTGCTCCTCATCCAGCTGATCATCCTTATCCATAAAAAACTGTACTCCCTTCAAATCTCCTTCAGAAGAATTGTATATAATGATGTGACCTCTACCGTCATAAGATACATATCCTCTGTAAGTTCTCTTATCACATCCAGCAAATGACCAGTGTCTTTAAGATAAGAGGGTATTTTGGGCACATATTTTTGTAGGAATATATCCACGTATTCCGAAACTCTACTAGTAATAGACTCAATTCCGGAAACTATAGGTCTCCCGGGAGGGTTTATTGGGTCCTTGTGGACTTTTGACAGGTAATATATGATCAGTGTTTTGGGGTGGGCATTATTCAAATAATGATATTCCTTCTTATTAAGGATCCCCTTCCCCAATCCTCTATCCAGAAGTATTTTTAAATTCTTCTTATATTCATTCACAGAGTTTATCTTCAATATTTTGTATGTCAAACGATCACTAAGGATCCTCTCCATTTCTTTTTCATAGCTGCCTTTGTCTATGACCACTATCCCCCGCCCCCTTCCTGTCTGCCGGTTTTATAACTATGTCTCTATTTTTTTTCCAAATTTTGCAGAGCTTCCTTTTCTCTTTTTATAAGATTGTCCTTTTTTGCACCCTTATCCTGTATTTCCCCTAATCCCTTTAATACACTTTTTTTTGAAAGCCTCAAGGCATTCATTTTCCTTATTGTTGGGGTAAAAGGTTGATTTGTTCCTGAGATTGGTGTATATATACGGTCTCCCTCTGTTTTTTTATTTTGTATGGGGTTGGATGTTACGTATTTAAAAATATTTAGTTTCCTTAGATAACGATGTATATCCAGATATGCCTCAAATGTATTCCCCTTATTTGTAGGGGCAAATTTCAAGCCTTTATTTAATATCATTTTCTCTCCCTCTCTCCCCTATGAGCTTAGGTTATAAATGCCTAATTGTTCTCTCGGCCCTTCTTTACTTGTGGACTTCGTATTTCTTTTTCCTCCTCTCTTTCCTCTGTATGTCTTTTTTTTCTTCCCTGGAGTGTTTGTAATTTCTCCCTTCTCCTGATTCCCTCCCGTCAATAATCCCTTGATCCTTTGGTGGGGAAAATTTTCCTTTTCCATCCTTTCCTTTCTAATTTCTTCTCCTCCCTCTAGTATCTCCTTTCTATCTTTATTTTCCCTTTCGGTGGTTAATTTACTATGTTGTACTTCTTTCTGATCATAGAATGATATCTATCCCCTATATCTTCCCTTCTATAATCCCGTCTATATATTCTTCCCACTCCTGGTCTTCTAGGTCCTCTGACATACTGCTGCCTATTGTAATTTCCATATCCATAATTGTAATACTGGGTATAGTTATCATGTCCCTGATAATTGCGGCTAAAATTATATCTGTGTCTCGGTACAAAGGGCGGTCTACCGTATATCCTTGGTGTTCCTGATGACGCCTCCATGTTCCCTGTTGATATTGGGAATCTGTGGGTTCATCTCTAACAAAATCTCTTACACCTTGATTTCGTCTTTTACCCTCAAATACCGAGTTGCTAGTTTTTCCAAAAATGGGAAAGATATCTGAGACCCCTTCCCGTTCGTGTGCTTTTTTTTTCATTGTGGTTGTGTGTTTTTGTTATTTTTTTTTCCTCTTCTTTCTTTGCAGCATGCTCTAGGATATTAGGGAGAATTTGGTGGATGAGGCGTTACTAGGTGGAATACGGTAGTTGTATTTAGCTGCGGTCAGTCTTCAGTTTCCTCGGATGGTGTTCAGACACGCATCGCAGTGCCTAGTTCTTTGGCCATATACATAGTATGAGTGCAGCCATACAGCATTGCCCTGTATATGAAGTGGTATCATTTTTAACTGTGTGCGAATAACCTATATTTTTATATGTTTATGTTTTATATTTTGATGTATGCTATATGACATGCAGATGTTTATTTTTATTGGAATACGTTATTTTAGGTATTTAAAAAAAAAAAAAAAAAATGTGGAAGTTGATCTAACGGAAATAACACCAAGACTGTAAGTTACCACGTGTGACCAGAGATTAGAGGTTTTTTCAGTTGAGTCGATTGGAGAGGAGAGGAACGCCCCAGAAGAAACCCGGGTCGGCCAAATTGATTTTATATGTGATGTGAACAAGTGTCGATCTTGTAAGTAAAATTTGTAGGGTTTCAATAACCCGTCGTGTTCCTTTTAAAGGATAAAAGAGCTGTGATTGCTGGTGGATATTGAGACCGAGGAGCTGGAATTGTTTTGAATCGAGATAAAATCGTCTCGTGGAAGTGTTGTGTGTGTGAACTGTACCTTACTGATGAAGTTCAAGCGCGGACCCTGAATTGGGGAAGAGACCGACTCCTGTTGTTTGGGACTGCTGCTGATTGTGCCGCTTGGAAGACCACACAAAATATCTTTTCCTTCCTATGTATTTAAAAATCACCTCCAGACCATAGACTTGCAACTATTCCCGTAACTGTTGCTCTGTAAGGCAGCAAATGATTCTGTAAGATCTATCAAATATGATAATAGACTAACTACAAAAGTACCCTCCCCCCTCTGGTACTAAAATGCTTATCTTTATTAGTTTCTTTTTATACCGTCCAACAACATTACTGGAAAAAGTGACTGAAAAAATGCAGAGTTCACTGCTATTTGCTGTGTCACTGGATCAGTGGTGGAATCGGAGCACTGAAGCTGGTATCTGCACTGGCATATAGCCAAGTAGGGCTGATAACGATGCCCTACTTGGCTATATAGTCCTTGTAGGGAAATACCAGCAATAAAAAAGAAAAAAATTACCAGCACCGGCAGGGCCACTAAAATACCAGCCTTAACGGAGAGATTCCCGGCAACCCTAAGTGGAATTCCTCATTTCTTTGTGAACTTCGGTGAAGCAGCCCAATCTAATTTTTGATAACTTCGTTCATCTCTATTCACAATATCACAATTATATAATAGATATTGTCACATGTCAAATGTCTGGAATTTATGATCGTTCAATTACTTTTACAGGTTGTGGTCATCAAGACAATATAACGGTCACAAACGTGTTTAGTCAGTTCCTAATCACTCGACTTCTCAGCTGTATTTTCTTCAATGTTTCAGCCACATTTAGGCTACTTTCACACTAGCGTTCAGACTGGATCCCTCTGATGTTTCCTCAGACGGATCCGCTCCTATAATGCAGACGTTTGTATCTGTTCAGAACGGATCCGTCTGCATTATAACTTAGAAAAAATTCTAAGCGTGAAAGTAGCCTGAGCGGATCCATCCAGACTTTACATTGAAAGTCAATGGGGGACGGATCCGCTTGAAGATTGAGCCATATGGTGTCATCTTCAAGCGGATCCATCCCCATTGACTTCCATTATAAGTCTGGACGGATCCGTTTGCCTCCGCGCGGCCAGGCGGACACCCGAACGCTGCAAGCAGCGTTCAGGTGTCCGCTCACTGAGCGGAGCGGAGGCTGAACGCTGCCAGACTGATGCATTCTGAGCGGATCCGCCTCCACTCAGAATGCATTGGGGCTCTACGGATCCGTTCGGGGCCGCTTGTGAGAGCCTTCAAACGGAGCTCACAAGCGGAGCCCCGAACGCTAGTGTGAAAGTAGCCTTAGATACTACGTGTATCAGTTTGTATGACGGTTTCTAAAGTTGTAGATAACTCAGAAGAGCTCGTGTGACCTCTGTACGGAAATCAGACTGTCTATACACTTCAATGGCTGACACAGTGCAAACTTTGGACTGTAGTTATGGCCAGATATGTGCCCCCTCACAGTATATATGCCCAGATATGTGCCCCCTCACAGTATATATGCCCAGATATGTGCCCCCTCACAGTATATATGCCCAGATATGTGCCCCCTCACAGTATATATGCCCAGATATGTGCCCCCTCACAGTATATATGCCCAGATATGTGCCCCCTCACAGTATATATGCCCAGATATGTGCCCCCTCACAGTATATATGCCCAGATATGTGCCCCCTCACAGTATATATGCCCAGATATGTGCCCCCTCACAGTATATATGGCCAGATATGTGCCCCCTCACAGTATATATGGCCAGATATGTGCCCCCTCACAGTATATATGGCCAGATATGTGCCCCCTCACAGTATATATGCCCAGATATGTGCCCCCTCACAGTATATATGCCCAGATATGTGCCCCCTCACAGTAGTTATGGCAGATATGTGCCCACTCACAGTAGTTATGCCAGATATGTACCCGCTCACAGTAATTATGGCAGATATGTGCCCCCTCACAGTATATATGCCCAGATATGTGCCCCCTCACAGTAGTTATGGCAGATATGTGCCCCCTCACAATAGATATGGCCAGATATGTGACCACTCACAGTATATATGCCAAGATATGTGCCCCCTCACAGTATTTATGGCAGATATGTGCCCCCTCACAGTAGTTATGCCAGATATGTGCCCGCTCACAGTAGTTATGCCAGATATGTTCCCCCTCACAGTAGTTATGGACAGATATGTGCCCCCTCACAATAGTTATGGCCCGATATGTGCCCACTCACAGTATATATGTCCAGATATGTGCCCCCTCACAGTAGATATGCCCAGATAGGTGCCCCCTCACAGAAGTTATGCCAGATATGTGCCCCCTCACAGTAGTTATGGCCAGATATGTGCCCCCTCACAATAGTTATGGCCAGATATGTGCCCACTCACAGTATATATGCCCAGATATGTGCCCCCTCACAGTAGTTATGGCAGATATGTTCCCCCTCACAGTAGATATGGCAGATATGTTCCCCCTCACAGTAGATATGCCCAGATAGGTGCCCCCTCACAGTAGTTATGCCAGATATGTGCCCCCTCACAATAGATATGGCCAGATATGTGACCACTCATAGTATATATGCCAAGATATGTGCCCCCTCACAGTAGTTATGGCAGATATGTGCCCCCTCAGAGTAGATATGCCCAGATATGTCCCCCCTCACAGTAGTTATGCCCAGATATGTGCCTCCTCACAGTAGCTATGTCAGATATGTGCCTCCGCACAGTAGTAATGGTCAGATATGTGCCCCCTCACAGTAGTTATGGCAGATATGTGCCCCCTCACAGTAGATATGCCCAGATATGTGCCCCCTCACAGTAGTTATGCCAGATATGTGCCCGCTCACAGTATTTTTGGCCAGATATGTGCCCCCTCACAATACTTATGGCCAGATATGTGCCCGCTCACAGTAGTTTTGGCCAGATATGTGCCCCCTCACAATACTTATGGCCAGATATGTGCCCACTCACAGTAGTTATGCCCAGATATGTGCCCCCTCACAGTAGTTATGCCAGATATGTGCCCCCTCACAATAGATATGCCCAGATATGTGCCCCCTCACAGTAGTTTTGGTCAGATATGTGCCCCCTCACAGTAGTTATGGCAGATATGTGCCCCCTCACATTAGTTATGGCCAGATATGTGTCCCTCACAATAGTTATGGCCAGATATATGCCCACTCACAGTATATATGCCTAGATATGTGCCCCCTCACAGTAGTTATGACAGATATGTGCCCCCTCACAGTAGATATGCCCATATATGTGCCCCCTCACAGTAGTTATGCCAGATATGTGCCCCCTCACAGTAGTTATGGCAGATATGTGCCCCCTCACAATAGATATGGCCAGATATGTGACCACTCACAGTATATATGCCAAGATATGTGCCCCCTCACAGTATTTATGCCTTCATATGTGCCCCATTCATAGTTTTTATGCCCACATATGTGCCCCCTCACAGTAGTTATGCCCACATATGTGCCCCCTCAAAGTAGTTATGCCCACATAAGTGCCCCCTCACAGTAGTTATGCCCAGATATGTGCCCCCTCACAGTAGTTATTCCAGATTAGGCGCCCCCTATGTAAAAATGCCCGGTTTTGTGCCCCCTGATGACTCGCTCCCACACTCACATCATGATGCTGGCTGTGCTGGAGGCCAATTCCCAGGCTTTCAGCGCTCATCCTACAGCCAGCAGCACCATGTGCGGCCTGCAGGGGGAGCGCCGGAGCTCAGAAGAAAAGTGAAGCAGGGAGCAGAGAGGGCTCTGTGCTTCATTCTGGACACAAACAGCCTTGCAGTAACAAGAACTGCCGGGTGAGTGTGCGCCCCCCCCCCCCTCCTTGCCTCTGCGCCTGGGGTGCATGTTTGAAGAGCACTCTGACGGGGCCTGGCATTGTCACTGTACTTTATACCAAGCCCCATCAGAGCACTCCCATTATATGTTTACATGTGAGTGCAGCGGGCCCCCTCCCCCCGCCGGGCCCGGTCGCAGTCACACCCTCTGTGACCTCGATCGTTAAGCCCCTGGTATTAACTTACCTCTAGAGATGGGCAAATTCCCCAAAATTGGTTTCAGGTCCGATTTGGTGAAATATGCCTTCAGAATTCAATTCAGTCCTAATTAATTCAACACTAATTGAAAGGCATGTATGACAATCTGAGGTCTCTGAGGACTATATTCAACCCCTGTCAAGCTCTTAACCCATTAGTGACCACCCATATGCCTTTTTAAGGAGGTCACTAAGGGGGATTAGGCCCCTTTCACAAGAGCGAGTTTTCCGCACGGGTGCAATGCGTGATGCGAACGCATAGCACTCGCACTGAATCCTGACCGATTCATTTCAATGGGTCTGTGTACATGAGCATTTTTTTTTCACGCATCAGTCCTGCGTTGAGTGAAAAACGCAGCATGTTCTATATTATGTGTTCTTCATGCAGCCCTGGCCCCATAGACGTGAATGGGGTTTCAGTGAAAACGCATTGCATCCGCAAGCAAGTGAGGATGCAATGCGTTGTTCACTGATGGTTGCTAAGAGATGTTGTTTGTAAACCTTCAGTATTTATCATGCACCTGAAAAACGGATCAAAACACATTGCACCTGCATGGAAAAAACTGAACGCAATCGCAGACAATACTGACTGAGCTTGCTTGCAAAATGGTGCGAGTTTCACTGAACGCATCCGGAGCCAATCCGTATTGTTCTTGTGAAAGAGTCCTTAGGATACCGGAGGTTTTTTTGTTTTTGCGTTTTCGTTTTTCTTCCATATATTTCTTGAGCCATAACTTTTTTATTTTTCCATCCCATATCCATATGAGGGCTTATTTTTTGTGGGAAAAGTTATACTTTCTAATGCCACCATTTAATATGACATACAATGTAGTGGGAAGTGGGAAAAAAAATTCTAAATGGGGTGGAATTGGAAAAAAAAAACGCAATTCAATTTTACGGGTTTTGTTCCCTTTGCAGCTGTGTCCTTCATTCTCTGGGCCAGTACGATTACAACAATGCCACATATGTATAGTTATTTTTATGTCTAGTATAAAATAAATGAAAACTTTAAAAAAATTATAGTACTTTTTTTACATCACCATATTCTGACCCCCATAACTTTTTTTTATAGTTATATCTACTGAGGTGTGTAGGGGCTCATTTTTTGCTGGACGATCTGTAGTTTTTATTGATACCATTTTGGACTGTGAATCGGCCATTACGACCCTTTTTTCCATTACACCATTTGCCGTATTGGAAAAATATTTTTTATATTTCATCAGTACAGGCATTTTCAGAGGTGGTCATGCCCATGAAGTTTATATTTTTTGTTATTTATGTGTTTATTTTTTTATTCAACGGAAAGAGGGGTGATTTAAACTTTTATATTTTTTAATTTTATATATATTCTATAATTATTTTTTAAACTTATTTATTATGGTTTTGTAGCTCGTGTTTGCAGTTACAAAACTAACTATTATTTTCTTCCTTCAATATTACCACACTTCATACAGGAGCATGGTAATGTCAATTGCTGATTTCTTATGTTGGCCAGCCGCCTGTTGGCCCAAATAAGAATTGCATCTCCAATACCCTGGGTCTCTTCAGAGAGACCCAGCGTATTGAAACCAATCACCGGCATCCTCATTAGCCGCAGAGGATGCCGATAAGAAGCCAAGGAACAGCAAGCTTCTGGGTTTTTCACCCTTTAGATGTGGTGATCATACTTGTACATGGCATCTAAAGGCTTTAATGACCACAATCAGCATTTATTTGAAACAGCGGAGACCCGCGGGCCATGTTTGCACTTCGCTCCAGTGCCATTCATGTATTGCACTGGTAGCGAAGGGGTTAATAAAAAAAAGGTCTACACATCATCCCACATGATGCCTGAAAGTGTTTCTACGCACACAGTAGCATGGGAGGAAGCTGTGGCTTGTTCTAAACAACCGTCCTAAATATATCCCTTATTGGTGGCGGATGTCTTCTTCTCTGTTTTCTGATCTGTAAACACCATTTCGAATGATCACAAATGTTTTGGTTTCAGTGGTATTAGAATCTTTTGGGAAATTGTAACAAATCTGATTCATGCAGAATCAATTTGCTTATCTCTACTTACAATTGATTACCTGTATTACTGTGTGGAACTGGTTTCAAGATCACATTTTATGGTTTATTGGCTACATGTCATTTCCTATGATAGATTTTATCACAATTTCTTCCAGAAGAACCTGGCATGTTTTTTTGGGCACATTTCTATTGTGTAACGTTACATCTGCCTGTGTTCTTAGTGGTGAGACATTCTGATATTTCCCAGAAATGTCCAGTAGTTTTGCAGCCCCGGACAGAGAACGTTTGTCTGATGCAATCACAGAGTGACAAGATCCAAAAATTGAAAGCTCTTAACAATTTTTCCATAGACATGGAATTAAGCAATTAATTTGTTGACCCCACCAAATGTGGACAGAAATGCAAATGCGTACTTCCTTTTGGCCAATTTTAAAACTTTAACTTCCTTAAACTTTAAACTTAAACACAAACTTGTAGAAACATTTTAGGAAGCCAACAAATCTTAAAGGTAGTTTCCAGGAGAAGAATACGGGATCATCGATCCTCAGGACAGGTCATCAGTAACTGACTGGTGGGGGTCCAACATCCCATATCCCCACATATCAGCTATTAGAAAAGGCTGAAGTTGCTCCAAAGAGCGCTGCTGGCTCCTAACAGCTTGCCAAGGCACGGCGCTGTACATTATATAGTGGCCATGATTGGTATTGCAGCCTTGGCCCATTAACTGGAATAGGATTGAGCTGCGTATAGGACATGTGACGAATGCATGCAACATTACTGGATTAGGAAGAGGCGGCAGCGCTCTTTTGAGCACCCTTTAAACTGCTTATCCATTGTGGTGCAGCGACTCAGACCCCCACAAATCAAATATTGATGACCTGTCCTGAAGATAGGTCATCCATATTATGCTACCAGAAAATTTTAAAGAGTTGATTTTTCTGTTTATTAGATAAATCAAACTTGTCTACATAGCTCTCAAAAATCTCTGAATTCCTGCACATTTATCACATCATACGTGGGCATTTTTCACATCCAGGTGCTGGTTATATATTATATTAAATATGGGGAAATTGTCATCTATTTTATAGGGTATTTGCCTTCCTCTGGATCAACAATGTAGGATTATTGGTTGGACTTGATGGACCTGTGTCACATTACCTACTCTATCAGATCCCTACTATGGTCTGTTCCTGCCCGCTATACTGTTCTGGCTGTAAGGGAATATTTGAAAAACTGTATATTGTGGCAAACCCAGCCCCATAGCAAACTGCACCCCATAAGAAGACACCCCAACAAAAACCCCATAAAAAGACACACTCCAACCAAAACTCCACTACATAACAATATTCTCCCCACCAAAAACCCCACCCCATAACAAGACTCTCTCCAACAAAAACTCCACCTAATAACAAAATATCTTGACAAAAACTCTGCTCCATAAAACATGAACCCCAACAAAAAACCACACCCCAACAAAAAATCCACCCCATAAGACACACACCAAGCAAAAACTGCACCCTTTAACAAAACACACTCTAACAAAAACTCAACTGAATAAGAAGACGCACCCCGAACAAAACCTCCACCACATAGCAGAACATACCTCAGAAAAAATTTCACCCCATAAAATTACACAACCCCAATAAAAACCCACACCCCATATCAAGACACACTCAAACAAAAACTCTAGCCCATAATAAGACACACTCCAACAAAATGTCCATCCCAAAACATGACACATCCTAAACAGACACCATGCCCCAGGCTAGAGAGAGAATCCACCTACCTCTAAGTATTAATATGTAAGGGTCAAATACCCATCAGCCCTGTACAAACAGATAAGAAATGGTGGAGACTCCCACGCTGCCTGCAGATTGCGTTTCATGGAGACAGGTTCCCTTTAACAGAGAACATTGTTTATCTCAGGCTTCATTCCCATGAACAACAGGAAACCTGAGTGATCATGTTACAGAGGACGACCACATGCAGATTTTTAAATAGACCTTGTCTCGCAGAATCCACAAGTCTTTCATGAAAATTTGTGTTTTTCTTGACATGAACTGATGGCTCGTGCCGAAAAATGTGAAAACTGTGTTCAGTTCTTAACAAGGTCTTCAAAGGAGCAGTGAAAAGGGACAGGATACATCAAGGTATCATAAGTGTATACAGTCCTGATGAAGAGGGCAATCCAGCCCTCGAAACGCGTTGACTACCCTGCAAATAAAAGTGAATCCCTTATCTGTCCGATGATTTGGGTCTGAATCCTTCCAAGCAAGCGCCGGAAAAAGCGGTCAAAGTATAGTTTTTATAACGGTACATTATCAAAACCATTCAACATAAGTAATGGCACTCGCCAAGGCGGTCCGTTATACCCCACTCTTTTCATCATCACTATGGAGACCTTGTTGCAAGCAATAAGGGACAATCCACAAATCAAAGGTATAAAAACCACTACGGAATAGAACAAATGCGCTGCTTTTGCGGACGATCTCCTTCTACTACTCACAAATCCTATCCAAGCATTCCCACCACTTATGACTTTATTTGAACAATTCAGCACGCTATCAAATTTTAAAATTAATTACTCTAAGTCTGAAGCACTTAATATTTCCATCCCATCATCCCAAGTCCAATCTCTACCCTCTTCTTACCCTTTCGTATGGCAACAAGAAAAGATCAAATATCTTGGCATTTTCTTGACAAATGATGCAAAATCCCTATACTCCAAAAACTATACTCCTTTACTGAAAAATATCAAAGACCAACTGAGCTCGCTGTCTCTTCCCTTTGTGTCTTGGCTAGGCAGAAAAAACCTGCTCCAGACATATATTATGCCTAAGTTGTTACACCTCCTTCAAATGATCCCCATCCACCTGCCACAAACCTTTTTTACTTCCATACGCTCACTATTCTCTTCCTTCCTTTGGAAAGGGAAAAAATCACACCTAGCGTACGACAAATTAATTAGAGATAGATCACAAGGGGGTATGGGTCTTCCAGATGCGCAGACCTATTATAGGGCGATCCAACTAAAAAGGTGGTTACAACTTTGCATACCTAAATTCAGAATTTTAGGTTCTGATTTAGAAATCCTTTCCCTGACCAAATGTCAATTAGCAAACTTATGGGGCATAAAAAAATCTGCATACCCGCTGGGTGAACTATCCAGAGGAATCCTCACAACTTTCAACATTATCTCCAAAAATACACAATTGCTATCTGACCCCCCAATTTTCTCCCCTCCTCACTAAGCCCTTTTCTAATCTACCGTAACACTTCAAACCCACCAGACTTCTGGAACTCATTTAAAGACATAACCACAAAAGAACTAATGGTCAACACTACCTCAACTTCAGCAAGAGATGCAATATGTTCCTCTCATATAAAGCAGAACAATTTCCTGGATATAGAAACGTTTAGAGATGCGTGCTCTAAATTACATAACAAATATACCTTAAACAAGGAGTTAACTTGGTTTGAAAAAATTATACAAGAACAAAAACCTCTTAGACATACAATCTCCAACATTTACAGGAACCTGCTTCACTCACGAAAACAGAACAAACCAGACTATATTGCTCAATGGGAGAATGACCTGGGAGTAACATTTAGTGCAAAAGAAATAGACCAAATTCACTTAAGATCACATGGTTTCTCTAGATGTGTTAAAATCCAAGAACACTCATATAAAACAATGGTTAGGTGGTACAATGATCCGTGTAAACTTTCAAAAATGGGTCTAACTAAATCAGATGCTTGCTGGCGGTGCTTTCAAGGGGTAGGAACTTTGGGACACATAATGTGGTCATGCCCTAAAATAACTGGCTTCTGGTCAACCATTGAATCTGAAATAAACAAAATTTGCAATACCTCAATTAAGCTCACTCCCACTTCAGTGCTCTTATGGCTACCAGTAAAATGCTGGTCCCCTAAGGCTTACGATCTAGTCACCTGGCTGGTTCAAGCAGCTAGATCACTGATTCCTCTACGTTGGCTTGATCCAGATCCTCCCACATTATTCCAGTGGAAAGCCAAGGTAAATCAACTCTACCTCATGGAGGAACTCAGCAGCTGGGCCAATCGTTCACACTCCAAGTTCCTTAAATTATGGAAACCTTGGATTGACCACAGAAAAGATTAGACAAGTTAGCCTCTTTCTCAGTTAACTTGAGCTCTGAGTATACTTATCACACAGTAACTTGTCTTAAACAAGTCCAATCATACCAACAATTACCAACAATTACCTTTTGGTATAAACAAAGTGAAAAATGAACGGAAGATACTCACGAATATTGCCTCAGATGGGATCTGCAAGGAGCACAACCATAACAGTAGCTCAAATTTACTTTTCCTCAAACTCTACATCTTGTCCTAGTACCATTATTTTGCCTTAACTTGAAGCAACCTGTGTTGTTGTGTAAGTTGTTTTTATGTTTCTTTTGTTTTATTTGTTTCTGAGGAACTTTATTTTTCCTCTAGACTATATCTAACCTAACGAGTATTGTGACAATTAAGTACTGCTCTTCAATGTGATGTTAGTCTATCTGTGTTAAGTGAACAGTATTAGCTCACATGATTATAAGATGCTTACTGACCTACGTCAAGCTCACTACAAGTATATACGAGCATTTATCCTCTGCAACAGTCATGTCTCCTTTATGTGTAGTATTGCCACATAATTATAAGTTGATTTTATATTATTTTGCTGTAAAATTTGCATATTTTTATTTCCGTTACTTGCTCTGCAGCAATTGTTCTGTATCTACATTATACGTGAAAATAAATAAAAATATATTTGTTAAAAAAAGTATGGATTTTGCCAGTTTTCCTTTTGATTATACACAGAAATAACACAGCAAGCATTGTGTTATTTCTGAGGACACAGTTTTAAATTAGAGGGGCAAAGGTTTAAAAGTAATATCAGGAAGTATTACTTTACTGAGAGAGTAGTGGATGCATGGAATAGCCTTCCTGCAGAAGTGGTAGCTGCAAATACAGTGAAGGGGTTTAAGCATGCATGGGATAGGCATAAGGCCATCCTTCATATAAGATAGGGCCGAGGGCTTTCCATAGTATTCAGTATATTGGGCAGACTAGATGGGCCAAATGGTTCTTATCTGCCGACACATTCTATGTTTCTATGTTTCTATGTGTGGCAGCAAATGTATTTATACAGGCTTTTCAGGATCCTTAGGGTCCCGGAAACCCACCTTAATTACACAGGGCACCCCTGTAGGACAACGTTTTTCCTACAGAAGCACATGTATCCCTCAGTGCCTACTGAAATGACTAGTCTTGGGGATACTCCAAAGGGCATCATCTAAGTCTTCACCCTTTAACCCCTTCTACAGGAAACTGGACTCTGCTGCAGGGGAACCACCAGGTCCCTATTTCTTAGTAGTCTCTGTTCAGCCAGAGGTCAGGCAAGACAGGCAATTGTCATTAAATGGACAAGCAAAACAAGAGAATGGTGCCCCTTAAGAGGACACTAGACAATTAGAACCCATTGCTATAGGGGAGGGTTCCTAATATGCGCTTAGGTAGTCAGGTTTTAGTTGGGAAGGAGTTCTGTTTAAGTATACACGCTCTGTAAGAGCCAACAGAGGTGCGCACATGCCCTACGGGTGGAGAGAGGCATAGTAGGTGAACAGCAGGCCTCAGCCAGTGTGGAGTTGACGGATCTGTGCTGGCCCGGTGGCTGTACCGACCGGGAGGAAGCATAGGCACAGACTGCCGAATTACAGGAGGAAAAGTGAGTGATCCTGTGACTGTATCCAGCAAGAGGAGAGAGGCGGTGTTGGGCATGGACCGCCAGCCTAACTGTTGTATTATAATTACACAGGTCACTCTAGTTTGTTCACATCCTCTAGGTAGCTCTTCCTGTCTCTGTATCGAGCCAAACCCATGATGCATTTCTCTGCCACAGCACCGCCCTTGCAGAGCCCGGCTAGCTTATAGGTCCTCCCACCCAGCTGGTAACAGACACTCCCCTATCACTGCCCCGCCCATGGACATCACAGGGAATGAGAGCTGCATGGACCTGGTCATGTGACCACAGCCCAGAACAGGAGATAGGAGCAATAAAGGTAAAAGAAATACAAAATTACAGTGGCTGTCATAAAGGATGTTGATCCAAACAGGAAAGCGCCTTTGAGTATTTGGGGAGTTCTGAAAATTACCTAAAGGGCTTTTCTGGGATTTTAATATTGATGGTTTATCCTCAGGGTAGGTCTTCAGTATCAAATAGGTGGGTGTCTATTTTGGGCGATTGTCAGAGTTAAGTAAAAAAAACAAAAAAAAAAGCACTGTAAATCTGATGGTCAGCAATATGTATGTTAAGCAAGTTTTAGGCAAAAAAATTCTCATTTCCATAGTTCCCTTCTGGCTCTTTGTTTACCTGCAATAAAAGCAATCTCCGAGGTTTTCCTCATTAATATTTGTGGGCGTCAACAAAGACTGACCCTCCCCCTGCTCTGCAAATGTAGGGAAATGACTGCTGGGAGTAAGATACTCATATTGTATGTGTAGGTCTACAAGTCCTATCTGAATATAAGGTTGCCACCTGGCCGGTATCTCACCGGCCAAGCTGGTAATTTACTGGCCCCCGCCCCCGGCAATAATAATTGCCGGTATTTTCCTGAATGGACTGTTACTAATGAGCGCTTCCATTGTGGGGGGGGGGGGGCTCATTAGTACAGCCATAAACTGCTACCCCTCCCCACTTGTGTTAAGAAATAAATAAAAAAAAACTCACCTCATCCATTTGATGGGGTGAGGTTCAGGACCTGCGAGACATCATCACGTCCTGTGCTGAGCTTTAATCAGCAGCAAGTGTTCACCATGGTGCCATCAAATGGAGGAGGTGAGGTGTTTTTTTGTTTGTGTTTTTGCCCATCATTTGTCTCTTCCCTGCGCGGAGAAGAGGAAGCCCTACAGCTGTTCAGCAAAGGCTTCAGCCCTGAGTCTGTGCTGCTGATGGTAGAAGGGGTTAAAAACTGCTGAAGAATCCAGTGGGAGGGAGACACAGGGCAGACAGCAGCAGATGGCAGTGCAGGGGTGTGGCCAGCACAGTGAGTGCTCAAACCTACTCCTCAAACTTGTGCACCAAACATCATCAGAGCAGGGAGAGAAGCTGATATCACAAGTCATCTTTAGAAAGGGGCCACTGCAGATAAGGCAAGTGATTTGTAAACCCCTTATATTTGGTTAGTTAGAAACATACAAAGGACAAAAAAATAACTTGGACAACCCCTTTTAAAGGGGTTGTCCAACAAAAAATAATCTACAGTTTTCAAACCAGCACCTTGATCTGAATACTTTTGTAATTACATGTAATTAAACATTTAGTATAGCCAGTGAGTTATTCAATGAAATGTATCTGTAGAGCGCCACCTGCTGTTTGTTTTTTTTCTAATTTCTTTGTCCTGCTCACTGAGAAGGCAGCACATGCTCAGTTTCATCCTTCAACTGCCTCCTGAGCTGTGATAGGGAGAGCTGAGACACGCCCCCTTAGCTGCAGCAGAGAAGACACTCCCCTTGAGCTGCCAGCTTGATAAAAATCTAGCAGAGTGGGGAGATCTCTGGATCCATGTGAGGTACAGGGCTGGTTCTAGAAAGAGGTTGTCATATCCTATATGATGTCTTACTTTCATTTTTTCCATTAGTCATAGAATAACCCCAAGGACTGCTTGACAAAAAAATTGGTGGACAATATCATCTCATACCCAAGTATTACTGGTTTTTAGGTAATTTTCCAGATTGTTATGACAAACTATGAAAAGTTATATTTTACGAAAATGACATCACTTTTTCTCTCTTCCTTTTTGCACTATGAATCTTCTGCAATTTGCCGTCCCCAATGCACGGGCAATGTGCGTGCGGCGGTCCGGGACGGATCGAGACCCATTCAACTTGAATGGGTCCGTGATCCGTCCGCACCGCAAAAGAATAGAATAAGGCCTCATGCACACGACCGTATTTTGTTTCCGTGTCCGATCTGTTTTTTTTGCGGATAGGATGCGGACCCATTCATTTCAAAGGGTCCGCAAAAAAACGTCTGCATCAGTATGTCCGTTCCGTTGCTCTGCAAAAAAAATTGTGCATGTCCTATTTTTTTCTAGTTTGCGGACAAGGATAGGCATTATTACAACGGATCCGCAAAAAAAACGGATCTGCAAAAAAAACGGATGCCATACGGAACGTCATCCATTTTTTTTGCGGACCGCAAAACACATACGGTCGTGTGCATGTAGCTTAACTTCTATTTTTTTGTGGTGCGGAGACACGGACAGAAACACCACAGAAGCACTCCGTAGTGCTTCCGTGGGGTTCCTAAACATGCTTCCGTTCAGCATCTCCGTGATTGCGGACCCATTCAAGTGTCAAATATAAGAGCAAAGTGTTTCAGTGCTAAAATGTCATGGACGGGCGTGGACCCACTGCGGCACCTAACCAGTTTGACTTTGGGCAAAACCTAAGGGTGTGTCCTACAGTTCCCTGGAGTTCACCCTTGAAGCCCTTAACAGGGATCTAGACTTCACTGCAAAGAACCAACAAGGCCGCTACCACCTGGAGTAGTCCCGGTGTAGTTGGCTGCTGATACATGGAGGTCAGAGACCCCGATGCAAAGCACCATGGGATCAGGCAAAAGGCGTAGTCTGAATACAGTCAAGGGCAGGGCAGGCTGAGCACATGCGTAATACTGACAGCAGATCCGAAGTCGGGGCAAAATGAGACACAGGCCAAGATCAAGACGAGAGAAAGCGAAATCAGTAGTCAGGCTGGGTCTGGTACACAGGTAGTAAGACATGAGAGCAAACCATCACTGGCTGCCACACCCTAGTACAACCTAAAGCTCAGGCACCTCTACTAAGGATGGAACCTTAAAGGGGTCCTCTCACTTCAGCAAATGGAACTAGGCACTTACTAATGTATTGTGATTCTCCATATTGCCTCCTTTTCTGGCTGCATTCATTTTTCTATCACATTATACACGGTTCATATCCAGTGGGTACGACCACCCTGCAATCCAGCAGTGGTGGACGTGCTTGCACACTGTAGGAAAAGGTGCTGTCTTCTCTGGTGGCCAGGACCGGAGGAGCACACATAGGCCAATATAAAGTGGTAAAACAAGTAATGTTTGGTGTGAAATACTGGACCAAGTAGCGGTGCCCTTAATAGGGTAGGTTCAATCTCCTTGGTACAAAGTGGAAAATTAAATACGGGAACCGCGCTGTATTTTTGACAGTTTATGAAAGTAGTTGGAATAAAGAACCATAAACGTGGAGAACCGAGTTCATATTCAGCTGTCGGAAGTGGCAATCACAGGTCCGTACTTCACATATCATGAACCTGCTATCCACCTCCAGCCTGTCGTCAGATCTCGCCTTGAGCCACCGACCGCCTACTCCAAACCGGGTCGGGCATTGTTATATGCATGTGAAAACTTTGGAATATGTGAGTACAATAAAACTTGATTACCTCTGAGTATTGAGGGTATTGCACCATCTCTCTGTGCTTTTGCGAAGATAATCTTGACCCGGTTTGGAGTAGGCGGTCGGTGGCTCAAGGCGAGATCTGACGACAGGCTGGAGGTGGATAGCAGGTTCATGATATGTGAAGTACGGACTTGTGATTGCCACTTCCGACAGCTGAATATGAACTCGGTTCTCCACGTTTATGGTTCTTTATTCCAACTACTTTCATAAACTGTCAAAAATACAGCGCGGTTCCCGTATTAAATTTTTCACACATAGGCCAATGCTTTTCCCTATGGCATGCAAGCACCGACCACCACTGCTGGATTGCTGAGTGGTCATAACCATGGAAACGAGCTCGCGCTTTGCCGTGGCTTCTTACCGACTTTGGGCTTTGCCACGTTATGATGTCATTGTAATTCTTTTGGATGGGTAATGAACCCCGCACTTTCCACAAGGCCGTGTTGTAAGCAGGATCCATGTTTTATACATAAAGTCCTGATTCTTGTGATACCGTAATTTGCCTGTGAATAAAGAGGTGGAAGGTTTTAATGACCTGACGCTTGCACCATGGGGTTGCTCCTGCATGTGGAAGCATAGCACGTCTGTGTTCTCTACTGTCCGGGATTTTATGCAGAGTCATTGTGGTAAAGGAGAAAGGAAAGGAATCTCGCTCCGGATGATACATTTTTCTTTACAACCCCCCCCCCCCCCCCAAACAAACGAGCTCGTTCTTTCTTGGCCCGTCTCCCTCGGAGAGACTACTCCAAGAGGCAGCGACTACTTTACCTATAACCCCTTCACTGCCCTAGAGCACCAGGAAATTCCCATTAATCCATTCACTACCCTAGACTAGAGCATCAGAGATGTTACCATTAACCCCTTCACTACCCTAGAGCATCAGAGATGTTACCATTAACCCCTTTGTTACTCTACAGCACCATGGATGTTGGTATTAATCCCTTCACTACCCTAGAGCAGTGGTTCTTAGTCTGTGGTACATGTGTCCCAAGGGGTACTTACCACAGGTGGATGGGTTACACCAGACGGCCTTAGCAGCCAGCAACGTTTTTTTTTTATTGCATGCCATTAGGCCACTGTGACATATTTTTGTACTGGCACACATCCTAAGGAGGCATATTTCTCCTGGCACGCATCCTAAGGGGGCATATTTCTCCTGGCACACATCCTAAGGGGGCATATTTCTCCTGGCACACATCCTAAGGGGGCATATTTCTCCTGGCACACATCCTAAGGGGGCATATTTCTCCTGGCACGCATCCTAAGGGGGCATATTTCTCCTGGCACGCATCCTAAGGAGGCATATTTCTCCTGGCACGCATCCTAAGGAGGCATATTTCTCCTGGCACACATCCTAAGGGGGCATATTTCTCCTGGCACACATCCTAAGGGGGCATATTTCTCCTGGCACGCATCCTAAGGGGGCATATTTCTCCTGGCACGCATCCTAAGGAGGCATATTTCTCCTGGCACGCATCCTAAGGGGGCATATTTCTCCTGGCACACATCCTAAGGGGGCATATTTCTCCTGGCACACATCCTAAGGGGGCATATTTCTCCTGGCACACATCCTAAGGGGGCATATTTCTCCTGGCACGCATCCTAAGGGGGCATATTTCTCCTGGCACGCATCCTAAGGAGGCATATTTCTCCTGGCACGCATCCTAAGGAGGCATATTTCTCCTGGCACACATCCTAAGGGGGCATATTTCTCCTGGCACACATCCTAAGGGGGCATATTTCTCCTGGCACACATCCTAAGGGGGCATATTTCTCCTGGCACGCATCCTAAGGAGGCATATTTCTCCTGGCACGCATCCTAAGGGGGCATATTTCTCCTGGCACACATCCTAAGGAGGCATATTTCTCCTGGCACACATCCTAAGGGGGCATATTTCTCCTGGCACACATCCTAAGGGGGCATATTTCTCCTGGCACACATCCTAAGGAGGCATATTTCTCCTGGCACACATCCTAAGGGGGCATATTTCTCCTGGCACACATCCTAAAGGGGCATATTTCTCCTGGCACACATCCTAAGGGGGCATATTTCTCCTGGCACACATCCTAAGGCCTCATGCACACGACTGTTGTTTTATTCCGTGTCCGTTGTTCCGTTTTCCGAGATTTTCTGCGGACCCATTGACTTTCGATGGGTCCGTTGAAAACTCGGCTAATGCACCGTTTGTCATCCGCGTCCGTGATCCGTGATTCCAGTCCGTCCAAAAAATATAACCTGTCCTATTTTTTTCAGGGAAAACGGTTCGCGGACCCATTCAAGTCAATGGGACCGTGAAAAAACACGGAGGCACACAAGATTGTCATCCGCGTCTGCGTCCGTTTTTTTCCTATCATTTGCATGGCAAACCTGTCTTAGATTTTTTTTTACTTTTCTTCAAGTCTGGTGATCCTCCAAAAATAAAGGAAGACACACGGAAACAAAAACAGAAACGGATCACGTAACAACGGAACCCCATTTTGCGGAACGGAACACGGTCGTGTGCATGAGGCCTAAGGGGGCATATTTCTCCTGGCACACATCCTAAGGCTACATGAACACGACCGTATATGCTTTGCAGTCCGCAATTTGCGGATCCGTAAAAAATACTGATGACGTTCCGTAGGGCATTCAGTTTTTTTGCGGATCCGTTTTTTTTGCGGATCCATTGTAATAATGCCTACCATTGTCCGCAAACTAGAAAAAAATAGGACATGCACTATTTTTTTTGCGGGGCAACGGAACGGACATACTGATGCGGATAGCACACGTTTTTTTGCGGACCAATTGAAATGAATGGGTCCGCATCCTATCCGCATACTATAGAGCACAAGGAATGTTACTTTTAATCCCTTTACTACCCTAGAGCACCAGGGGAGTTAATATTAAGCCCTCTATTACCGTAGAGCACCCATGGCATTACAATCAATCCAGTCACTATCCTAGAGCACCAATGACTTTACCATACCATAGAGCACAAGGAATGTTACCTTTAACCCCTTCACTACCATACAGCATCAGAGATGTTACCCCTAAACCCTTCTTTACCCCAGACCACCAGGGAAATTAACACTAGCCCATTCTTTATCACAAAACTCCAGGCCTGCCATAATTCTATCCCTTCAGCATCCGAGCCCATTATGGATATTATGTCTAACCCCTTCAGCACCATAGACCACCAGGGATGCCCTGAATGCACTACCACTGATTCCAAGTACGGATTCACACTGTGTGTTCATATAACATTTCTCATTTGCGAAACCTACAATATGACTGCAACACATGAACCCTGTTTACCGTTCTGTTATCACAGTCATGTTTATAGCTCTAGTAAAGTTACACCTTTTTACTCAGATGTAGCAGAGCCGAGCGCAGTTCTACTGAATCTGTCCCACATTATCACAAGATAAGATGTCAGAGCCTGTTCAGACAGCCTGGTGCAATGGCTTCTGTGCACAGAGGATTACAGGGGCTGTACATGGTTCTTACTTCTAGTAACAGCGCCACAGTTGTACACAGGTTATGTCAGGTATCGCAGCTCAGTATAATGGAGTGGAGTTGAGCTGCAATTCCACGCACAACCTGTGGATAGGAGTGGCGCTGTTTTCTTTATAGATATTTTTTTTAATAGAGTAACCATGTGTTTTCAATGTCAGACCACCTCTTTACGAAGCTAAATTTATTTTCCCATTTTATAGAAATAAGCCTTAATTATTAGACAAATGAAAATGACTATTATTTTCTAACAGACTTTATGTCTCCTGCCTTAACCATTTTCAATATATTAGATTGCTGTCAGTGAATGAGCACCCATTCGTTTCCATTCTTAAGCTGTAAATCTGCCCATAGCTCATCCTGCTCTCAGCTGAGGGTTTGTTACAATTGAATCCAGTCTGGACAAGGTCTGCACAGGTTTGATGCCACTGAAGCCAGAGACCTTTTCAGAGTAGTGGTCTGGGGATCCCCCACAGCAACGCCCAGAATTGTAAGAACTTTCTTGTACCTTCCATATTCCCCGCTCTGAAAGTGAAGTAAGAGAAGAAGCCGCAGAGTGCTGCGGGCTCTCTATACTTAGAGTTTCAGGAGTAGTTTATACGTGTAAGTCATTATGACAGGACATGAGCGGTCTGGTATCAGGACAGGAAATCTGTCATTCTCTGCACTGACACAATAAACAATAAACGTTTCCACTTGCTGACAGCAAGCAGAGATCTTGAAAAGGTGGATAACTGACTCACAAAGTCTATGAGAAAGTTGCAGACACGTTACCCTGCACTGAATCACGCAGGCGGCGATCCGCTCCAGCAATGGCAGCGCCCCCGCCTCTTATTAATTCTGCCATCAGCTCAAAAATCTGCAGGAAAATATTAACCCCATCATCACTGTTATACAGCAGGTTAGACTGGTTTTGATCCTGCTTGCATTGCAAGTGTAAATGGCATCTGTATACAGTGCAGGGTGAGAAGGGGTTAATACAAGACGCCCGGGCGAATGTTCGCTATTGTCTCCTCTGTTTATCGAGTGATTGTGACATCTTTACACTTTACACAAGGGACTGGGACTTTCCCACGGGGGGGGGGGGGGGGATAGGGGGTGAATATTTTTACATCATTTGTAGTGTTCGACACTGTAGAGTGTTGAGGGGGTTGCCAGGGATTGTGCCAGGGCCCCACAAATTTACCAATATTTCCCAGCAGTATATGCCAGCAAAAAACTACTGTAAGTGCGCATGCCCCGTCATGAAGTAAGCACATCCTTCGGCAATAACACAGGAGTAAAAGACCAGCGTAAAATGCCGGTCTTTGTAAATGACTCCCCCCCCCCTTGTTCTTCTCTGCCCTGAAGATACTGACTGGATGTTGGGTATCGTTCTACACATCCATTGAGCAGCAGGATGGGCTGCAGGCGGTCAGTGGTGGGTTGTCCGGCTCAGGATTCGCCCTTCTCAGTGTGTTGGAGGTCTTCCTCAGGAGGAGTTATTTCAGCAGAAGAGAGGCCCAGCTATGGGGTCAAACTTGGCCCAAGCATATGCAAACATCTTTATGGCCTCTGCACCACTCTGCCTTCTGGGGGTGGGGGCGGCTCCTGTGCTGGTGGCGCTACATTGACGATATTTTTTTTTATATGGCCAGGGACAATGGTTGAGTTGGAACGCTTTCATGATTTTCCGAATAGTTTAATTCCGAGTCTTTCATTTACAAAAGCGGGAGCACAATGATCTCTGCAGTTTTGGGATGTTGAGAGGGAAGTGAGGACAGATTTGAAACCTACAGGTAGAAATAATCTGCTAGATGACAACATTTACCATTCCAAAGATACGACTGAGTCATTACTGTGGAGTCATTTACTTTGAGTGAGAAGGGTGGTCTCGGACGATAATAGATTAGAAGGTCGGGTTGAAGAGATGGGTCAGAAAATTATAGGTTATGCTGGGGGAATTTTGGAGAAATATGGCAAAGTAAAATGTATTGAAAGAGGAGCTATCCCTAATATAGGGTCAAGGGAAACTCTATAGGAGGGTGTAAGTGTACGAGACAAATTGATGAACCCTGACTTTGGTACTAAGTGTAAGGATGCACAAACCTACTTAGTCCCTCCGAAAATGGGTAATTTCCCTGCAATTGTATTAATCTAATTAATGGAGGTTCCTTTGCCCATTTATATACGGGTAGAACATATAAGAATAAAGGGGTTCTGCAGTTTGTTTAAACTAATGATCTATCCTCTGGATAGATCAGCATCTGACTGGCGGGGGTTAGATCATCAGCATCTGACCGGCGCTCCAGCCCCGCCAAGGCCAGTTGATACTAGTCGTGACGTCACTTGGCCGGCGGTAAACAGTGAGAAGGCCGCGGCGCTGCTGGAGCGCCGCCGCCTTCTCAAACAGCTGATCGGCGGGGGTCCCGGTTGTCGGACCCCCGCCGGTCAGATGCTGATGATCTATCCAGAAGATAGATCATCAGTTTAAACAAACTGCAGAACCCCTTTAAGTAGATTGTGCATGATTTTAGGCCCATGTAGCCTGATCTCTGTAGGTGAAACAACGATGGAGATTAGGAAAGAATCTACTATTTGGAAAGCTATGGTTGAATTACTGGAAGCTAAGCATTTTATTGCAGCAGGACATTCTGTAGACCAGTTGAGATTCAGGGTTATTGAGTCTGTGGGGAACATGAGGAGAGGAAGTGACTGGGAATGACCACTGCCTGAAAAATAACTAAAATGCATGTATACACTAAAGTCACTACAGACGCGTGGACTTAATATATAATTTGTCAGTAACCTGTAGGTCAGATGTTCTTCTTTAATTCAGTAGATAAAGGGTTATATAAGAAAGCAGCTTAGATCATTGTAATGTTCTTATTATCGCCATATTGACACTGTGATTTTATCGTACTTAGGTGGAAGCGGAAAGACATGGCTTCGGTGTATCACTTCTATGGAGAGATGAAGAGTTCCGATATTCTTGACACCTAAAGTGGACATATATATTATTATGACGTCGACTATAGAATGGCCGGCTGAGGCTGGTGACGATGTCTACGTAGAGCTACACCACTACTGCCTCTGCTTGTAGCGACCACCCGATATGACGTGAACACCACAGAGCACATGTGCACAAGGACATTGTAGTGCCGGCATTGGAGCTCCTTGACATGGGAACATGAAGCGATGGAAGTTATTGGCTGTAGGCGATTGAGGTCGATGAAAGGTTCTACAGGGATTGATTACTGGAGGAGAGTGGTAGTTGGGGAGGCAGTATGGGGTGTTTAAGGAAGTCACCAGGGAACCAAGACGTGCTCAGATGTGCCAGGAAGAGAACTGCCACCTGTCTGCCCGGAACCACAGGGAGGAACTCATGAACAGAGACTTGGAAATGTCTATCACGGTCTATATAGACTGATTGGTGGGCACACAACTGGGATTTAGCACTAACTGATGGCACTGTGACTGGTGTGATGTGTTTGTAAGTAGTGATGAGAAAAGTTAGGAAACATTTGATTCGGCTGCTTTAGTTACCAATTACTTCATCACAAATCACATTCTATTGTATTTAACGGGCACAGTGACAGGGAACGGCAATCGCACCGCTCCCCATCATTGAACCCATCAGATGCTGTATTCATCTCTGACTGCAGTATCTGACTTTAAAGGGTTTCTATCACTTCGTTTCACATATTTAGCTGTCAGACACTAGCGATCCGCTATTGTCTGCTCTACCAAACCATCCTAATATAATTGCTTTTGGGGCAGCCGTTTTGCTAAAAAAATAACTTTTATTGATATGCTAATGAGCCTCTAGGTGCTATGGGGGCGTCATTAGCACCTAGAGGCTCGGTCTACCTTCACAAACTGCCGCCGCCCAGCGCGTCCCTCCAGCCCGCCCATCTCCTCCGGAATGCGATCCTCCCTGTGAGCGTATGTATTCGGCGCATGCGCAGTGAATGTCTGACCGCTTCCCTGCTCAGACATCTCCACTGCGCCTGTTCCTCGGAGCACTATGACGTCATCGCGCAGGCGCAGTGGAGATGTCTGAGCAGGGAAGCGGTCAGACATTCACTGCGCATGCGCCGAATACATATGCTCACAGGGAGGATCGCATTCCGGAGGAGATGGGCGGGCTGGAGGGACGCGCTGGGCGGCGGCAGTTTGTGAAGGTAGACCGAGCCTCTAGGTGCTAATGACGCCCCCATAGAACCTAGAGGCTCATTAGCATATCAATAAACGTTCTTTTTTTAGCAAAACGGCTGCCCCAAAAGCAATTATATTAGGATGGTTTGGCAGAGCAGACACTAGCGGATCGCTAGTGTCTGACAGCTAAATATGTGAAACGAAGTGATAGAAACCCTTTAACATTGAGGTCTTTTAGGGGTTAATCAGGGGTAAAAAACAGACATACTCATCTTATCCATTTGCTCGCGGAGAAGCCGCCACGGCCATCTTGATTGAAGAAACCACACAAAATGTCAGTCATCACACTAGAACGCCTAGCCACTGTTTCTTCAATCAAGATGGCAGCGACAGCCTCTCCGCGAGCAAATGGATAAAGTGAGTATATATTATTATTTTTTATACCATTTCAGGAAAAATTGATTTCCAGGAATCACGAGGAAAATTGGCTTCATGGCGATTCTAATTATTCCTGAAATTCGGATCAAAGTAAATTAGTTTCACTTCGATTCGCTCAACACTAGTGTATACACAGCGCTCGAGCTGGATGGATTATGCTGCCTTCACATACCCGCTGTGAGCTTCGGCAGTCTGTTCCGGAGGAAGAAGAGACTGACGGAATTCACTGTATCTGACATATATGAAGGCTTTCGACCAGACAAGAAATACTACCTCCAGCAATTTTTGTCTGCCCAAAAGCCGGCATACACGCAGAAAAGTGGCCAGATCCCGGCCAGATCCCCATTCACTATAATGGCTATGCTGGGTACAGTGAACCGGAACAGACTGCCAGAGCACAGTGCATATGTGATCCCAACCTTACACCATTGCTGGAGGGCGAAGTGCTGCTCACCAACAGGGCGAAGGTCAAGGTCAACGGAAACCTCTAGAAACATGAGTCACTTTTAATCTCATCATACTTACTCAGACAAGTTAACACAAGGTGAACAAAACCCTGAGGATAAAACATCTGCTCGCTATAGAGGAGAAGCTACACAGAGGAGGAAGTGGTCATGGGTAGAAGAAGATAAACTGCAGGGTGTGGTGGCCACTGTCCACTTTGTTATTTTTGTTGCTTTCCCACCTCTACTTTTCTTCAAGTACACACGCAGGGCAGTACTACAAGGTCTCTTGGATTATTTCTCCACCATAAGACGTTCTTGTTTACATAGAGCGATGTGCTGCAGATTAACAAGGATATTCCGTGCCGCATAAAGGATGGATCGCTTTACAAATGAACGTTTCCCTGTCTGTTGGGTGATCTGTGGCACCATTACACAGGAAACTTATAAGGAGCGAACGTTCATAGGGATGTTCTTTTCACGATAATTGTCCAAATCGGCCTATGTAAAAGAGCCTTAAAGGGTTTCTCCAGCTTTTAACAAGTGATGGCCTATTCTCATTGTAGACCATCACTATCTGATCGGCAGGGGTCTGACTCCCGGCTCCCCCACTGATCAGCAATTCGGGTATACTTACAGGGTTTGGAGCAGTGCTGCAGGAGCGGGCTCCGTCCATTAGACACTGAAGCTACATCGGAAGAGATTATTATCAGCGCGGGGGGGGGGGGAGGTGTGTGGTGTCAGACCCCTTGTCGATCAGATTGTGATCTTGAGTTAGGCCATGACTTGTTAAACGCTGGAGAACCCCTATATGACCCTTTTACACAGACTGAGGATAGAACCAATGACTTATGGGATGGAAGATACTTCGGCCCATAAACCTGCCCCTTACCATACTGCACCTACCTATCCCACAATTAACAGACAGAGACATCTTCTTGGGAAAAGAGCCTTCTAGGCCATTTTATTAAACAACATCAATAATCACTTAACAGAAATACGTAATAACACGCATAACATATCAATTACCATAACATATGAACCATTGCATAGGATCCTAGAAGGCAACAGGTAAGCTGTGCTCTCCACCATTCACCTCCACTTGTCATACAGCCTTACCCTCGGCCGCGGTCACCGACCCGAGAGCACCGAATCCTCCATACTGTAATTGATCTCCCCTGTAGGTCCATCTGCCCAACAGGAGCCCCATGCACAAGCTTACCGAACCTCCTGAGATGCACACTCCACCTTGGCATGCACCTATTAAACTTATCATTGCCTTCCAGGACCCTCCATTACCACGCCACAGCAAACCCATCAACCCCAGCCACTATACTGGGCGGGCGGGCGGGAAAAAACTTTCTCCTTCTTCCCACGGGCGCTGTCTGCCAAACTCCGCCCCCAGTCCCCTCATATACTGCCCGGGAACCATGACCCCTCCCCTCACCTAAACCTTAACCCTCAACTGCCTAACTTCCCCCCAAGTCACACAGCACTATGCTAAGGCTGCGCCTAGCTCCGTTGCTCCCATGACTTATGGGATGGAAGATACTTCGGCCCAAAAACCTGCCCCTTACCTTACTGCACCCACCTATCCCACAATTAACAGACAGAGACATCTTCTTGGGAAAAGAGCCTTCTCGGCCATTTTATTAAACAACATCAATTATCACTTAACATTAATACGTAATAACACGCATAACATATCAATTACCATAACATATGAACCATTGCATAGGATCCTAGAAGGCAACAGGTAAGCTGTGCTCTCCACCATTCACCTCCACTTGTCATACTGCCTTACCCTCGGCCGCGGTCACCGACCCGAGAGCACCGAATCCTCCATACTGTAATTTGTCTCCCCTGTAGGCCCATCTGCCCAACAGGAGCCCCATGCACAAGCTTACCGAACCTCCTGAGATGCACACTCCACCTTGGCATGCACCTATTAAACTTATCATTGCCTTCCAGGACCCTCCATTACCACGCCACGAATGACCATAGGAGACACCTCACCTATGGGAGTCCCGCCACACCCGAAGAGCCGTCTCCAGACCCTCCTGAATCCCTAAGGCCCACATATCAATTCCCACCTCGTTCAGGTGAACACCATCAGACCTAAGGAACTGAGGCGATGCCGCCTCCAGCTCCCAGGGCCGCACCACAATTCCACCATGGCGTCTCACAAAGCGCCCAACCTCCCTATTAAGCTTAGCCCGGGCCCTGTTAAGACGGTCCACCGACCTCGCAAAACGCCACACCCTCCGAGCCACCACCTCGGACCAAACCACCAACATACCCGGAACATCAGACCACAAACGCAGTAGATCCAACTTCATATCCCGAATCACCTCCCTAGTACTGCGAACACCCAGATCCTTTCCCCCAACATGCAATACAAAAATATCAAGTGACCTATCCAACGAGACTGAAGAATGAAATTCCGGAAGCACCCTACCCCACAAAAGGCCCCGTATGCCAATCCAGCGCACTTGCAGGTCAGCCGGGTCAAACCCCAATTGCCGTCCGTTCCTCCGCACGTCCGCCCGCAATGCTCCCCAGTACACGTAGGAATGTCCGAAGATCCATGCCATACAAGCCGACCCTGTAAACACATAAAATCAAAACCCAACTCACTAGTCAGCTTAACAAAATTCCGTATAAACAACTGAACTTTGTTCCCCCTGGCACTCACAACATATGAGGACGAACATACGATTGATAACATCTAGATTCCCACCGGCCAATCCGCTTAATGGCCTCCTCCCCCAGGCCCCATCTGGCCGCCTCCGTTGCCGCCCCAATCCTAAAGGAATGAGACGCAAAGTCCTGCGCCGGATAACCCGCTGCAACCAAACACTTCCGAAAAACCGCAACAAATTGATACCGCGACAATGCCGACCCATCCACATGCATCAACAACGAACCCACCACATCCGGCCTAACCGCCAACAACTCCACCACACACCTGACCGGACACAAAACCGACCCAAGCAACTGGCGCAGTATAATAACCACCCCTTTGCCCTCCTGATCCGTTTTAGACCTGCGCAATACACAACGCAAACCTCCCCCAGAAAAACACACATCCTGCCGCAACAAAACGCCCCCACACGACCGACTTCCCGACACCAATTCAGACACCCTGAAGGCCCCGAAAAAGGCCAGGGAAAAAGCAGCCCTAAACAAACAAACCTCATAAGGCGTCAAACACACCACACCAACCGTCTCCCACAACGACTGCAACACTGCCCACGAAACTGGCCTCCGAGTGTCTGGCCGAGCGGCACTTCGCCTATAACCCTTCAAAGCCTGCCGTACCAGAAAACATTTAGACACATCCACAAGCCCCCGCAACCGCAACCAAAAGGTGACAGCCGCCACCCGCTTGGAAACCACCGAAACAGACACCCCCGAACTATAAGACAAATCGATAAAATATACTAACAACATCTGAAAATCCTCCACTACCTCACAACCCCCCACCTGATCCAGCAACTGCTCCCACTGGGACCACACCGAAGAATACGCCAACCACGTACTCCTACTCACGGACCGGCGAATCAACTCAGAGGAAACCCCAAGGCCACGTTCCAGAGCCACTGAGGACATGGTAGACCCAACTCGTCCGCATCCGAAAGCAGCCCGCGAAAACGATCCCACTGAAAACGAGAGAGTGAATCAGCGATGTCATTATCAACACCCGGGACATGCACAGCCACAAAACAAGAATTCAACCGCAAGCCGCTAAGAACTAAATGGCGAAGCAAGCGCAACACCGGGGGCGAATTAGCAGACTGACTGTTAATCGCCTGAACCACCCCCATGTTGTCACAGCAAAATCTCACTCTTTTATTCCTGAGAACATCCCCCCACAACTCAACAGACAAAACAATCGGAAACAATTCCAACAAAACCAAATTCCTCAAAAACCCCGCTTCCACCCAAACATCCGGCCAGGCACCTGCACTCCACTGCCCCCCACAAAAGGCCCCGTAACCACAAGACTCCGACGCATCCGTACACAGCTCCAAATCAACACTGGCAACAGGCGCCCCCATCCACACCGAACGCCCATTAAATTCCCCCAAAAAACGCTCCCACACCAGCAAGTCATCCCGAACCTCAGACGATAATCTCAAAAAATGGAAAGGCCTCTGCACCCCTGCCGTCGCCATGGCCAAGCGCCTGCAGAAAACCCGACCCATTGGCAGAATTCTACACGCAAAATTCAGCTTCCCTAAAACAGACTGCACCTGTCGCAATTGCACCTTTTTTGCCTTCCTCAAGAAAGTAATATCAGCGCGCAAATCCGCTACCTTTTCCTCCGGCAACCGACACTCCATGGCCACACTATCAATTACTATACCTAAAAATTTTACAGAAGTCGCTGGACCCTCCGTCTTTTCCGGCGCCAAAGGGACCCCCAATCGACCAGCTATGCTCTCCATTGTGTGCAATAACACCGAACAAACTCGCGACCCAGCAGGTCCCATAAACAAAAAATCGTCAAGATAATGTAAAACGGAAGTCCAACCCGCCTCCTGCTTCACCACCCACTCCAAGAAAGAAGCAAACTTCTCAAACAAAGAACATGAGATTGCACAACCCATCGGCAAACAACAATCAACATAAAAACTGCCCTCCCACTTAAATCCCAACAAATGACAACTATCCGGATGAATGGGTAATAAACAGAAGGCAGCCTCTATATCCGTCTTCGCCAACAAAGCCCCCTTTCCAAAACGATGCACCCACCGAACCGCCTCATCAAACGAAGTATACGAAACCGAACAAAGCTCCTCAGCAATACCATCGTTAACAGAACTACCCTCAGGAAACGACAAGTGGTGTATGAGCCTAAACTTGCCCGCCTCCTTTTTAGGAACCAAACCCAAAGGTGACACCCACAAACCCGACAACGGGGATTCCGCAAACGGGCCAGCGAACCGCCACGCCGCGACCTCCTTACCAATCTTCTCCGCTACCACGTCCGGCCTACGCAAAGCCGACGCCAGGTTACGGGGAGCCACCACCGGACTAACCGAAAAACACGGGATCCGAAAACCATCCCTGAAACCAACGAACAACAATGCCGCTGCAGCCCTATCTGGGTACCTCTCTAACCACGGCACCATCTCTTCCACCTTCACCGGTGTCACCCCTCTTCTGCACCCCATCAACTCCTTTACCTCGCCCACGCTTGAAACACCGTGACAGACTGTGAGCCCCACCACATCCGGAACATTCATGCTTGAACCGGCAGTCAGCGAGGTATCTGCAATAACCCTCATTGAACTGCCAGCAGCAACCCTTTTTCTGCCCGCTACCAGGCTCGGACACCGAGGAAGCCCCGGCCGCCCCACGAAAGGACTGATGACCCACCTTTGGAGCGGCCATAAGCCGCATCCAAAGACCGATATCTTTATGATCCCAACGAATACTCGCCCGGACCGCCTTTCGCTGACAAAATTGTTCGTCGTACCTCAGCCATGCCACACCCCCATAAGTCCTGTAGGCCTCACCAATGGCATCCATGTAACAGAAAAGAGCGGAACAGTGTTCCGGCGCTTTCTCACCCACCACACTTGCCAGAATGGCAAAAGCCTGCAGCCAATTCAAATACGTCCGCGGTATCAACCGATACCGATGCTTCTCTTCCTCTTCTCTTTTGGACTCATCAAGCTTAACCCTATCCAAATTAAACTTTTCCAACTGGAGCAACGAGAATATCTCCACGTACTCGTCCCTCCAAATCTTCTCCCTAACCTCTGCCTTCAAATGAGCCCCCAGCGGCCCCTCAAAGCAGACGTAAACCTCACCCCTAGCCGCGTCCGCCAACCGCACCTCGTCCACAACCTTACCTTTTCCACCAACACCGACCGACACTTCCCCAGCCACCGGAACCACCAAATCAACCCCAACGCTACTCGCACCGGCCCCGCCAGACTGACACCCCATACCGCCGGACGTTACCGGAGCCCACACCGCCGTCGGCGACTCCCGAACACCCGATTCCAATCTAGATAAAAGCGACACCATCCCCTCCAGCAACTCCTGCGCCAACCCCTGGCCCTGCAAAACACCACCCCCCACCACTTGCTCAACAGGAGCCCGTTGCTGACCCGAAGGTCCCTCACCTGACCGGTCCTGAGGTATCCGCCCAGCAGCTGCGGTCCGCCCAGATGCTCCTGCCATCGATGGTCCGCTCAGCGGCGCCGCCGCCGGACCGTCTCCATCCTCGTCCATCCGCCCGTCGTCCGCTTCCCAGTCGTCCTGACTCACTTCGCCATCCTCCACCTCCACATCCGCCAGCCGTCCAGGCCCACCGCTAGGCGGCCGCTGCACCTCGTGGCCCCCGGCAACCGACACCACCCGGCTCCGTCCAGGCTCACCGGCAGGAGAACCGGCAGCCGCCACACCAATAGGTCTTTCCCTGGCGTCGTCCTGTACTGCAGAGCCTCCTGATCCATCTCCCACAGCCAGAGCATCCTCCTGCACCGACCCGCCTGTAGTACCAGGAACGGCCACCGGTGTCGCTGCTGAGCTCCGCCCGCTCCCCCGCCTTCTCACAGAAGAATGCCACCGGCCCCGAGCCAGGGGCCGCGGTGTATCCCGCTCCACCGCTGGCGACAGTCCCAGATCCAGGCCCCCACCGCCAGGCTGTGGGGCCGCACGCTCATCCCTCAACCTCGGCCGACTCTCCCCCCGCTCCATAGGTAAGGGACGACGTCTGGCTCGCTCCCCCTCAGACAAGGCCTCCAGGGGAGGCGGCGTTCCGCCATACCTCCCCCCACGCCGCGAATAGGACGAGGCGACGGGTGCAACCCGGTCCTCTCCCGCTGATGCCCGGCGCCGACCAGGATTCCTCCCACTGCGGCGGCAAGGCACCAGACTCACTGCCCTCACCGCCCGCATCGGAGGGTCCCTGCTGGGGCTCCTTAAGCGCCGCCGCACCTCCTAGCCCTGGGCCTCGCAACAGGGGCGGCCGGTGTGGGAACCGGACCCGCCAAAACAGCCTGCAGACTCTGCTGTAACCAGTCGGCCCCATGTCTCTCCGCCGCCATCCTCACTGCCCCCAATAACTCCTCCAAAGCCGCCATTAGACTCACAGAGCTCACCAGACACGGTAAAAAACTTTCTCCTTCTTCCCACAAGCGCCGTCTGCCAAACTCCGCCCCCACTCCCCTCATATACTGCCCGGGAACCATGACCATTACCCCTCCCCTCACCTAAACCTTAACCCTCAAGTGCCTAACTTCCCCCCAAGTCACACAGCAGTATGCTAAGGCTGCGCCTAGCTCCGTTGCTCCCATTATCGAAAAAACATTCCTACAAACACTCGCTCCATATTATGTTCCTGAAAATGGTGCCACTAATCACCCAACAAGCAAGTAAACGCTGGTCTGGCTCCACGTCAGCTCCAAATGATATTGTCTTCTACTGGACCTTTGGTGTTTTTTCTTGTATTGATTACAGGGGTTGTACAGAATGAAAACTTATAGTCTATCAACAAGTGTCTGATTGATGGTGGTCAGACCAATGAAACCCCCATGATCACAACACCAGGGGTCCTGCATTAGAAAGGAGTGGTGGTGGAGCTGTGTGTGGCTGTACTTGGCTAGCTTCAGCAGTTCCGTGGATTGTAATTAGAGCGGCAGCCCATGCGCTCACACTGTACATGTAGAGGTGTAGAATTTGTCATGCCTTACAATCTGCATGTTTCTCTTTTTGCTGATGTACATATGAACACTCGCACTTCTTATTCTGATTCTCAACTATTAGGAGCAGGATCTACAGTAGATCCACGCTACTTATCTCTTAACAAAAATCCTAAAGTAAAATTTCTTTAGTGCGTGAATCAGGTTGCATAACCGCATTCATATGAACCCAACCTTACACCCATTGCTGGAGGCCAGGTGAAGTGCTGCTCACCAACACGGCGAATGTCAACGGAAACCTCTAGAAACATGAGTCACTTGTAATCTCATCATATTTACTCAGACAAATTAACAAAAGGGGAACAAAACCCTGAGGATAAAAGATAAAAACATCCGCTCAGTTTACTGAGATCCCAAGTGTGTTTTACCACATTGTTATTTTTACCACATGTGCAAACATTTGCTCTCCCATCTCTACTTTTCTTCCAGCACCAAATGCTCCCATGTAATGGTGCCACTGATCACCCAACAAACAAGTAAACGCTGGTCTGTAAAGTGACCCCTCGTGTATTCAGCAAAATCCTCATTTTTCTGCAGCTCATTACTCTGTGTAAAAAAAGGTTGCCCGGCCAACAAACTGTATGGTGATGAATGATCTTAGTAAGATTGTTCAGTCCCATACACACTGATCATTGCCAGGGCCGGCGTCAGCACCCGGCATACCCGGGCAAGTTCCGGGGCCCACTGCTCCTGGGGGGGTCCCTCTGAGCTGCTATGAGCACTTCCATCAATGACACTGCTGTCATTTCACTTACGCAGTACCCCTCTGGTGGGCCCTCTGAGTCACATAAGGCCGGCTGCTGCAGAGCTTCAGACATGCCCCCTCTTCACTCCAGCAGAGCAGCAGGTTACCTTACCAGTTTCAGACACGCACCCTCTACACCGGACGTGCTGCCTGAGGAGAGAGAGACCTCAGGACTGGGGCAGAAGTGTGAAGACAGTCTGTGAGTGAGTCTGCACTGTGACTGTCTCTTCTCTGTAGGACAGGAACGCACATTGCCAGTGTCCGTGTTTTGCGGATCCGCGGATCCGTGGATCTGCAAAACACGCTACGGACGTGTGCACGGAGCCTAAGCAGTTTGCCTCCATGACACCTGCCACGCTCCCACATATCCTGTCCTATCTCATCCTCATGGAGCCCCTGCTGTCTCCTTTTCTCCCTCATGTATCCAGAGCTCCTGTTCCACCCTCCTATCTCCTATTGCTGCCCTGCACAGACCTCCTGCCACCACTTCTTGTATGAATCCCCCTCAGAGCCCCTTCCACCTACTTGCTGTGTCAACCCCTTCTGTCCATCCAGGGCCCCTGCACACTCCTCTGCCTCTCATTATGGTGGCGTCTGAACCGCATTCACCATAAGGACCTTCTAACGCTACAGGGTCATGTGACTGTGCCCCCCACCCGTACTGTGCCCCTCACCCCATACTGTGCCACCTTATACCCAGCATTGTGCCCTCTTACCACACCCTGTACAGTGCCCCTAGTTATTCTCTGTACTGTGCCCCTTATAACATTTTATCCGACCTCTGTATGGCGGTGTTATCCAGTCACTGTACAGAGGTGTTATCTGGTCACTGTATGGCGGTGTTATCCGGTCACTGTATGGCGGTGGTATCCAACAACTGTATGGCCATAACAGTATCCCTTTCTCTGCCCACGCCACCTTTTTTAGACCTGGCATGAGTGGGGAAAAGTTGCAGATTGCAGTGCTAAGGACCTTCGCCAAATATAGAAGTATTTCTATATAATAAATGACCCCCTAGTTGAATTATTATTCGGGGGTAGGGCTAATATCTTTATAGTATATAGATTCTAGTGTATTATACTGTGCCCTGTATTTCCCAATAGATAACTGATCCTTGGGAAACCGAGTCCTCACTCCTGACCACCAGGACCAGGTAGCGCTCTGTCAGTACATGGCGGCCTCCCCTCTCCGCCACGCTGCTCTGCTTTGTACTGCTGCTTATTCTGACACTAGGGCTGGGTTCACATCACATTTTTGCCATCCGTTTAATGTAGGGCTGTAACGATTAATCGACGTTATCAATAATATTCGATAACGGGATTCGTTGTCAACGAATCCCGTTATCGAATAATCGCCCGATTCGTTGCTATGCGAGCGTGAGTGGAGCGGTCAGGCGCTATGCCTGCGGGTCCTTGAACTTTAAATCACTGCATCTTTATTACCTTACAATGAAGCTCCAGTAACAGGCAGAGCGGGCGGCGGCGTAACGTCACTTACTCACGTGACGCGCATGATCCGCCTGCTTAATTCATAAAGTGGATGGAGCAGGGGCGCCGAGTGAGTATTTGACGTTACGCCGCCGCCCGCGCTGCCTGTTACTGGAGCTTCATTGTAAGGTAATAAAGATGCAGTGATTTAAAGTAAAAGTTGCTGCCGGTTAAGGAATACTGCTGTGAGCGGCGGGGCCGGGGCTGTTATGTGAGGGGGATCTGTGGATGGCACTGTTATGGGGAGGGGGATCTGTGGATGACACTGCTATGGGGGAGATCTGTGGATGGCACTGCTATGGGGGAGATCTGTGGATGACCATGCTATGGGGCAGATCTGTGGATGACACATATAGCATAGGGTGCTATACAGTGTCATCCATAGATCCCGCCATAGCATGGTCATCCACAGGTCCCCTCCCCATAACAGTGTCATCCAAAGATCCCCCTCCCCATAACAGTGCCATCCACAGATCCCCCCCATAACAGTGCCATCCACAGACCCCCATAACAGTGCCATCCACAGATCCTCCATAACAGTGCCATCCACAATTTGTTTTAAAATGGCCTTTGAACATAATTTTCCAAATGCAACATCTCTCAAGTGCACATACTGAATTATACCAGAATGTAATACTACGGATATGGAATCCACTTTGTCATCACTGCCTACTGACCATCACCCAATTCTCTCATCTCCAGGTATGTCTTGACTGAAACTTACTGCTGCACCCAGCTTTTCCACAGTCTGATATTGTCCACCCCTCTCGTCTTTCCTTCTAAATCCTGGTATGTCTTGACTGAACTATTAATGTCTCTTTCCCTGCTGGATTTATTGAGTATTTGTTTACATTGGCTATTTTACCCCTGAATCTGGTCCTCCTGGATTAGGCCAAATGTAGCCCCCTCCCCTCTTGTTCACACCTGATTGAACACTGAATGGTATAAATCTAAGTTCCTTGGTCTTCCAGACCTTGGTCTTTCCAAATGCAACATCTCTCAAGTGCAACTCTTAAGTGCACATACTGAATTATACCAGAATGGGACCACAGGTAATTGCAGACATAGTTAATGCAAACAAATTTTTCATCTTACTCTTCCCACTTATCCACAACCTCCAGAAATACCCCCACATCCATTCACCCAGCAAGGAGCTATTCATCTCTTCCTCCATCTTACCTTCTCATCTGACCGCTTGCACAAACCTATTTGACAAAATAAAACACTTCCTTCTCAAACACACACACATACCTCTTTCCCTCTCCTATTCTCACCTATTAACATTTTCTCTGCTTCTCCTTATTCCTGGTGATATCTCTCCAAATCCAGGCCCCCCTCAGGAAATCCCCACTATCATAGAAACATAGAAACATAGAATGTGTCGGCAGATAAGAACCGTTTGGCCCATCTAGTCTGCCCAATATACTGAATACTATGGAAAGCCCCCGGCCCTATCTTATATGAAGGATGGCCTTATGCCTATCCCATGCATGCTTAACCTCCTTCACTGTATTTGCAGCTACCACTTCTGCAGGAAGGCTATTCCATGCATCCACTACTCTCTCAGTAAAGTAATACTTCCTTATATTACTTTTAAACCTTTGCCCCTCTAATTTAAAACTGTGTCCTCTTGTAGTAGTTTTTCTTCTTTTAAATATGCTCTCCTCCTTTACCGAGTTGATTCCCTTTATGTATTTAAAAGTTTCTATCATATCCCCTCTGTCTCTTCTTTCTTCCAAGCTATACATATTAAGGTCCTTTAACCTTTCCTGGTAAGTTTTATCCTGCAATCCATGTACTAGTTTAGTAGCTCTTCTCTGAACTCTCTCTAGAGTATCTATATCCTTCTGGAGATATGGCCTCCAGTACTGCGCACAATACTCCAAGTGAGGTCTCACCAGTGTTCTGTACAGCGGCATAAGCACTTCACTCTTTCTACTGCTTATACCTCTCCCTATACATCCAAGCATTCTGCTGGCATTTCGTGCTGCTCTATTACATTGTCTTCCCACCTTTCAGTCTTCTGAAATAATTACTCCTAAATCCCTTTCCTCAGATACTGAGGTCAGGACTGTGTCAAATATTCTATATTCTGCCCTTGGGTTTTTACGCCCCAGGTGCATTATCTTGCACTTATCTACATTAAATTTCAGTTTCCAGAGTTCTGACCATTCTTCTAGTTTTCCTAAATCCTTTTCCATTTGGCGTTTCCCTCCAGGAACATCAACCCTGTTACATATCTTTGTGTCATCAGCAAAAAGACAAACCTTACCAGCGAGGCCTTTTGCAATATCACTTATGAAGATATTAAACAAAATCGGTCCCAGTACAGATCCCTGTGGAACCCCACTGGTAACATGACCTTGTTTTGAATGTTCTCCATTGACTACAACCCTCTGTTGTCTGTCACTCAGCCACTGCCTAATCCACTCAACAATATGGGAGTCCATGCTCAATGACTGCAGTTTATTGATAAGTCTTCTATGTGGGACAGTGTCAAAAGCCTTACTAAAATCTAGATATGCGATGTCTACTGCACCTCCACCGTCTATTATTTTATTCACCCAGTCAAAAAAATCTATAAGATTTGTTTGACATGATCTCCCTGAAGTAAACCCATGTTGTTTTTCATCTTGCAATCCATGGGATTTTAGATGTTCCACAATCCTATCCTTTAATAGGGTTTCCATTAATTTGCCTACTATTGATGTCAGACTCACTGGTCTATAGTTGCTCGATTCCTCCCTACTACCTTTCTTGTGAATGGGCACGACATTTGCCAATTTCCAATCTTCCGGGACGACTCCTGTTACTAATGATTGGTTAAATAAATCTGTTAACGGTTTTGCCAGCTCACCACTAAGCTCTTTTAATAATTTTGGGTGTATCTCATCAGGCCCCTGTGACTTATTTGTCTTCACCTTAGACAGCAAACTTAGAACATCTTCCTCTGTAAAGATACATGCATCAAACGATTTATTAGTCATTCTTTCTAGTGGAGGTCCTTCTCCTTTTTCTTTTGTAAAAACTGAACAGAAGTATTCATTAAGGCAGTCGGCTAGCCCTTTATTCTCTTCTACATACCTTCCGTCCTTTGTTTTTAATTTAGTTATTCCTTGTTTTAATTTCCTTTTTTCATTTATATATCTGAAGAATGTCTTATCCCCTTTTTTCATAGACTGAGCTAGTTTTTCTTCTGCCTGCGCTTTAGAAGTTCTTATAACTTGCTTGGCCTCTCTCTGCCTAATCTTGTAGATTTCCTTATCTTCATTGCTCTGGGTTTTTTTATAATTACAAAATGCTAGCTTTTTATTTTTAATGATTTGGGCCACTTCTGCTGAGTACCACAGTGGTCTCCTCCTTTTTTTGCTTTTACTGACAAGTCTAATGCAATTTTCTGTTGCCTTCAATATCACATCCATGTCCCACTACAAATCTCCTTCTACAAATTTCTGCAACCCCTTAAACCTTATAACCATTCCTCTGACCCCTGCTCCTTTGGTTCCTCTTGCAGGAGCATTATGGAATGCACGCTCTGTCTGTAACAAACTGTCCTACATTCATGAACTTTTCATTCTGACTCTTTTCTCCCACTCTCAACCATCTGTTCCCTCCAAGACCCAGATGCTGCTAGCACTCTATATAACACCACAATAAGTACAGCTCTGGACACCTTTGCCCCCCTCACACACAAAACCCGAAAAATGAACAGATAACCCTGGCACACCAACCTGACCAAAAAACTCAGACAAGCTTCCAGGGCTGATAAGCGGCGATGGAATAAATCCCATTCTAAAGATCATTTCACCGCATACAAGCAATCCCTCCTCATATTCAAATCCTCACTCGCTGATGCAAAACAGGCCTACTTCTCATCTCTCATATCTTCCCTGTTCCACAGCCCTAAACAAATTTTTAACACTTTTAACACCCTTCTCCGTCTCCCAGCGCCCCCACCCTCTCCTCTCTTCTCATTTGAGGCCTTTGCCAAATATTTCAAACAAAAGATAGTCAACATCAGAGAAAGCTTCACTACACAGTCCCCACAGACCCTCTACACAACTGCTCAGTCCTCTTCTCCCAAAACCCACTTCTCCACCATTACAGAAGAAAAACTTTCCACTCTACTCTCCAAATCTCATCTGACCACCTGTGCACATCACCCAATCCCATCCCACCTCATCCCTAACCTCACCAAAGTGTTTATCCCAGCCCTAACTCATCTCTTCAACCTATCACTAACCTCTGGTGTCTTCCCCTCTGCTTTTAAAAATGCTACCATTACACCCATCCTCAAAAAGCCTTCACTTGACCCATCTTTTTTGTCCAGTTATCGCCCCATATCACTTCTTCCGTATGCCTCAAAGCTACTTGAACAACATGTCCATTCTGAACTGTCCTCTCACCTCTCCTCCTGCTCCCTCTTTGACCGCCTACAATCTGGCTTCTGACCCCACCACTCGACTGAGACTGCCCTTACCAAAGTCACCAATGACCTACTAATAGCCAAAACCAAGAAAAAATATTCTGTCCTCCTCCTTGACCTGTCCTCTGCCTTCGACACTGTTGACCACCCCCTTCTGTTGCAAACTCTCTCATCTCTTGGCATCACTGACCTGGCCCTCTCCTGGATCACATCATACCTCACAGACCGGATGTTTAGCGTATCCCGCACCACCTCCTTGTCTCATTCCCTCTCTGTTGGTGTCCCACAAGGCTCTTTCCTAGGACCCCTGCTCTTCTCTATCTAGACTTTTGGCCTGGGAGAGCTCATAGAGTCCCATGGCTTTCAGTATCACTCCTATGCTGACGACACACAAATCTACCTCTTTGGTCCAGACATCTCCACCTTACTATCAAGAATCCCACAATGTCTATCTGCTATATCATCCTTCTTCGCCTTTCGCTTTCTAAAACTTAACATGGATAAAACAGAATTCATCATCTTTCCTCCATCTTGCTCACCCTCCCCAACAGACCTATCTATCATGATCAATGGCTGCACACTCTCCCCGGTCAACCAAGTCCGCTGCCTTGGAGTGACCTTGGATTGTGCCCTTTCCTTCCGACCGCACATCCAAGCCCTTTCCACCACCTGCCGCCTCCAACCTAAAAACATCTCCCGCATCCGCGCTTTCCTTAACTTTGAATCTGCGAAAAAAATGCTTGTACATGCCCTCATCATCTCCCGCCTAGACTACTGCAACACTCTCCTCTGTGGCCTTCCATCTAGCACTCTCGCACCCCTCCAATCTATCCTCAACTCTGCTGCACGAGTAATCCACCTCTCACCCTATTACTCCTCTGCCTCTCCCCTCTGCCAATCCCTTCACTGGCTCCCCATTGCCCAGCGAATTCACTTCAAAGTACTAACAAATACATACAAGGCCGTCCATAACCTGTCCCCTTCCTACATCTCTGAGCTACTTTCCCGATACATCCCCACACGCACTCTCCGATCCTCACAAGACCTCCTTCTCTCCTCTCCTCTTATCACCTCTTCCCACAATCGACTCCAAGATTTCTCCCGTGCATCCCCCACACTCTGGAACTCGCTACCCCAGCATATCAGACTCTCACCTACAATGGAATCCTTCAAAAGAAACCTGAAAACCGATTTCTTTAGACAAGCCTACAACCAGTGACCCTGCTGCCTCTATACCGCCATGATCAACTTCACCCGCACCTACTGTGTCCTTCTCCCATACCATGTAGATTGTAAGCCCTCACGGGCAGGGCCCTCTCTCCTTCTGTACCAGTTTGTAACTCGTCTTGTTTATGATTAGTGCAATTGTCTGTAGTATGTACAGTACAGACCAAAAGTTTGGACACACCTTCTCATTCAAAGAGTTTTCTTTATTTTCATGACTATGAAAATTGTAGATTCACACTGAGGGCATCAAAACTATGAATTAACATATGTGGAATTATATACATAACAGACAAGTGTGAAACAACTGAAAATATGTCATATTCTAGGTTCTTCAAAGTAGCCACCTTTTGCTTTGATTACTGCTTTGCACACTCTTGGCATTCTCTTGATGAGCTTCAAGAGGTAGTCCCCTGAAATGGTCTTCACTTCACAGGTGTGCCCTGTCAGGTTTAATAAGTGGGATTTCTTGCCTTATAAATGGGGTTGGGACCATCAGTGGCGTTGAGGAGAAGTCAGGTGGATACACAGCTGATAGTCCTAATGAATAGACTGTTAGCATTTGTATTATGGCAAGAAAAAAGCAGCTAAGTAAAGAAAAACGAGTGGCCATCATTACTTTAAGAAATGAAGGTCAGTCAGTCAGCCGAAAAATTGGGAAAACTTTGAAAGTAAGGGCTATTTGACCATGAAGGAGAGTGATGGGGTGCTGAGCCAGATGACCTGGCCTCCACAGTCACCGGACCGGAACCCAATCAAGATGGTTTGGGGTGAGCTGGACCGCAGAGTGAAGGCAAAAGGGCCAACAAGTGCTAAGCATCTCTGGGAACTCCTTCAAGACTGTTGGAAGACCATTTCAGGGGACTACCTCTTGAAGCTCATCAAGAGAATGCCAAGAGTGTGCAACGCAGTAATCAAAGCAAAAGGTGGCTACTTTGAAGAACCTAGAATATGACATATTTTCAGTTGCTTCACACTTGTTTGTTATGTATATAATTCCACATGTGTTAATTCATAGTTTTGATGCCTTCATAGTCATGAAAATAAAGAAAACTCTTTGAATGAGAAGGTGTGTCCAAACTTTTGGTCTGTACTGTATGTGCACCGCTTATCATATGTACAGCGCTATGGAATGAATGGCACTATAATAATAATAATATAAACCCATTTTTTTGTCATTTTAGTGTTTTTTCCCGATTCATCGATTAATCGAGGAAATTATCGACAACTAATCGATTATTCAAATAATCATTAGCTGCAGCCCTAGTTTAATGTATATAAAAAATTTATACATTAATAACAGATGCCTCAGACTGATGCCGTACAGTGGCATACCTTCACCAGACAGTTTCATTGTAAATAAAAACATACGTTAACTTATGCATTTTTTACTGGACTCTTCAGGATAAAAAAACGTAGAGTGCTGCATATTTGTATACAACAAACCGATAGGAAAAACATGATGTGAACCCACTGGGGGGGGGGGGGGGGGATGCGGGGGCGTACTAAAATTTTCTGTGGGGCCCAGTCAGTTCTAGCTACATCACTGCACAGCTCCTTCTCTCCTCCAGGCCCGGCCCAGCGGTGACATCATGACGTGTGTCTCACTACTGCAGTGGGCCTGAGGAGAGAAGGAGCACAGGGAACTGCGGTTAGTGAATGACAGGACCGCCAGCTCCCCTGTGCTCCAGCAATGATAGGTATGTGAGGGGGCCACTGGGGGGTCATTACACTGTAAAGGGCCCCTTACACAGTATAATGACCCCCAGTGCCCCCCATTTAGTATAATGATCCCCAATGACCTTCTATTCAGTATAATGACCCCCAGAGCCCCCATTCAATATAATGACCCCCAGTGACCACCTTACAGTATAATGACCCCCAGTGCCCCCTCCATACAGTATAATCCCCAGTGTGGGGGCCACTGAGGGTCATTATTCTGAATAGAGGGCCACTGTGGGGTCATTATACTGTGTGTGGGGCCACTGGGGGTCATTATACTGTGTGAAGGGCCACTAGTGGTCATTATACTGTGTAGGGGCCAGTGGGGGTCATTATACCGTGTGGGAGCCACAGGGGGACATGTTAATGTAAAAAAATGCCTCAAGGGGGCCCACTGGGATTTATCACCCAAGGGCCCACATGAACCTGGAGCCGGCCCTGATCATTGCCACATGGAAATGGAGTTAAAGAGGTTTTTCTAAGATTTTAATACTGATCGGTGTGGGTCCAACACCTGGGACCCCCACAATCATCTGTTTCAGAAGGCAGTGGTGCTCGCGGTAGCCTTCTCTCTGCTTCTCCTAGGCTAGTGATGTCATGTTCATTGGTCACATGGACTAGGAGCAGCTCAGCCCGATACCAAGCACAGCCACTATCCAATGTATGGTGCTGTGCTTGATGAGCACGAAGAGTACCACAACGCTCACAGGAGAACCAGTGCCTTCTCAAACAGATGATCGCCAGGGTTCCTGGGTGTTGGACCCCCACCGATCAGACACTGATCGATAGGTCATTAGTACAAAAATCTCAGAAAACCCTTTTAAAGGGGTTGTCTGAGTTTTATTTTTTGTTCTTTGTATGTTTCTAACTAGGCAAATGTAACAGCTTTTACCATGCACTTACTGCACCTGTAATTGTTCCTTTCCCAGATGTCACTGAGGGTCACATGACCTGTGATGTCAGCTTCTCTCCCTGCTCAGATGATGTTTAGAGCACAAGCCTGAGAGAGCATATCTGTGCCTGTACATGAGAGGTCACTGTGCTGGCCACGCCCCCCTGTACCGCATCTGCTGCTGTCTGCTCTCTCCCTCGATTCTTAACCCCTTCAGCTGCACAGACTCAGGGCTGAAGGCTTTACTGAGTAGCTGCAGGCAGTGAGGAGCCAAATGCTGGGCACAGGAGCTGACAGAGGAGTTCTGCAGAGCATTGCACAAGAACTGGTAGGGGGAAGATCTTGTGTGTATCAGCAGTGTCATTGTACAGCTGGGACTTGTAGTCCTACAAACATAACATGCTGCAGAGTCTCCCAGCAATCAGACATGTCACTCAGGGCAGCTCTTGTATTCACTCCCTTTGCAGAGCAGGGGGAGGGGCAGAGATTGTTGTTATTGCAGGTAAACAAAGGGCCAGAAGAGAACCAGGGAAATGAGAAAATATAGATTTTTGGCCGAAAACTTGCTTAGCTTAGTTATATATTGCTGCCCATCATATTTACAGTGCTATAAAAAAAATAATTATAACTTGGAGAACCTCTTTAATTAGAAGGCAACAATCAGGAATGAGCATTCCTGTGAACATTCAATCCCGATCATTGCATGCTCTGTATGAAAGGAGCTCCTACCAGTGGCGTATATAGAGAAGTAAGGGCCCCATATCAAGGATCAAACCAGGCCCCCCACACAGGACAGAAGGGTTTCCGCCAGTGGCGTAGCTAGAAATAACTGGGCCCCACAGCAAATTAAATTGGGCCCCCCTCCTCCACAAATTTTTTCGCAACCTCTTCCTTTCATGCCGCCCCCATTCCTGTGGCTAGTAAAGATCGCTCTCAGACCAGGGCCGGCAGCTGTTCCATCCGTTTTCTACACTGTCTATACTGTCACTGTATATAATTTTATTGTGTAATACTGTTGAGGGGACCCCGACAAAATCTTTTAGTCCTCCTCCTCCTGGATGGGCCCCATCTGGGTCAGGGCCCCAAAGCAGCCGCTTCCCCTGCTTCCCCTATAATTACGCCCCTGGTTTCCGCCTAAACGCCATTTTTCCACTGCCTCAAAAGTTGTTCTTTTAGAGGGCAGAGTTCTGACCTAGTTTTTACCCCCAGTAGAAGAGAAGATGATCCCAACTTGGCCCCCTCTTGCCCTGGGCCCCATATCAGTCGCATGGTCTGCCACTATGGTAGTTACGCCCCTGGATCCTACATCCTAATGGTAACTGACTGGCACCACGTCAGCTCCAAATGAGATTGTCTTCTACTGAACCTTTGGTGGTTTTTCTTGTATCGATTACAGGGGTTTTACAGAACAACAACTTATCACCAAGTGTCTGATTGGTGACGGTCTGACCAATGGAACCCCCATGGTCACAAGTCACAACACCAGGGGTCCCGCATTAGAAAGGAGCGGGGCTGCACTCGGCTAGCTTCAGCAGTTCCGTGGATTGCAATTGCGCTCACCTGTAGAATTTTTCATACCTTACAATCTGCATGTGTAATACCCCAGAGTGGCATTACCACTTCTGCACCCTGCTACTATATATAATGGGCTAATATAATGTCCCACATTGTGCATTTCCTATTTCTATGCAACAGTATATGTTCATGTAATGTACCTGGTTCACCAGTAGGTGGCAGCAAGCATGGCAGAGCTACAGTTAGAGAGAATGGAACCCTTCTTTCCATTCTCTCGCTTTAAGGAGGGGAGGGACTAGTTAGTTAGTGGTCAGTTCAGCTTACCCCAAGCTAGGAGAAGGAAGCAAGGACTGGGCACGTCGCCGTAGGACGTACCCCAGCTAAGCAAAGCAAGCCAGCTAGAGCACCCTAAGCTCTGTTGGATATAGGGACCACAGCTTAAAGCCTCAGGAGCCAGGAGGAAAAGTTCCCTGGATTAAGCTAGAGTCAGAAAACAGAGAGAAGTTCTGCAGAAGCAGAGACTCTATTTAAGGGTACTTTCACACTAGCATTTTAGTTTTCCGGTATTGAGTTTTGTCATAGGGGCTCAATACTAGAAAAAAATGCTTCAGTTTTGTCCCCATTCATTGTCAATGGGGACAAAACTGAACTGAACAGAACTGAGCGCTCCAAAATGCATTCTGTTCCGTTTAGTTGCGTTCCCATACCGGAGGGCAAACCGCAACATGTTGTATTTTGCTTTCCGTCCTGGGAGGCGGAGCAAGACGGATCCGTCATGACCCCCAATGCAAGTCAACGGGGACGGATCAGTTTTCTCTGCCACAATCTGCCACAATAGAAAACGGATCCGTCCCCCATTGACTTTCAAAGGAGTTCATGACGGATCCGCCTTGGCAATGTTAAAGATAATACAACGGGTCCGTTTATAACGGATGCAGATGGTTGTATTATCAGTAACAGAAGCATTTTTGCTGAACCCTGATGGATCCAGTAAAAACGCTAGTGTGAAAGTAGCCTTAGCCTTAGCAGAGCCAGAGAGCAACCGATGTAGCAGAGATGAGTTTGCCTGCCACAGTTTTGTTCATGCTAAAACCTGCTGGAACCAAGACAATGTTTGTAAATTGTTTGGAGAAATGTTCATTGAAAGTAAAGCTGCTTTTCAACTTCATCACAAGGTCCGGACTCAATTTATTCTTCATCCCCAAGTTAACTTTTCTCCTTTTTCTGCTTCAGACGACAACGCCTGGGGTCCAGCGTATCCAGGTAGGAGCATCGTGACACAACATTCATCATTGAGGGACATTGTATGCACCCCTATAGCACTCGCCCATTCCTACACCTGGGTACCACCACCAACACCATTTCTTAAAGGGACTCTGTCCCGTTGTTGCTTCATTACAACTGGCGTCACAAAACACTTATCTCTTCTTAAAGGAACCCCTTGCCGCTGTCGGACATCGCACATGTTTCTCTCTTTACTGATGTGCATACCAACATTCGCAATTCTTCTGTAGATGTGCACTTTGCGTTGCCGCACAAGGATTTAGTCCTGTGGTCATACAATGGGGCCAATTCTCAACTATTAGGAGCAGGATCCATAGAACCACACTACTTATCTCTGCACCAGATCTTTTTTCCATGAAAATCCAAAAATCCAAATGTAAAATTCCTTTAGTGAGTGAATCAGGTTGCATGACCGCATGGGATAATGGCTGTGGATTTCAGTGCAGAATCTGTGTCACATCCAGGGGCGGACTGGGAACTTAAAATGGCCCTAGAAAAAAAATACTAATCGGGTCCAAATTGATAAAAGGCAGGGCCAGCAATATCATATGGTGGCTCAATATACCGCCCCAACAGAGCCAAATACCACAGTCCATCACAAAATACTGCAGCCAGTAGCACAAAATCCACCTCCAAAAAACTTCCACTGCCGGCTGTGAGGAGGGCATCACCCCACCGGGAAATTTCCCTATAAGGTGTATGGCCAATAAACCCCTGGTCACATGCCAGCCCAAGTGAGGGATGGATCGGGGGATGATGGAGGCGATTTCATGTCTCCTTCCGTAAACAATGGAAGATAACAGTCGGCTGCAACAGGAGAGGCTTCACCCAGTGGCGTGCCTAGGGTGTTTGGCCCCTGGGGCGGGTCCTTTCTCTGGCACCCCCCCCCCCCAATACTTGACCACATACCTCTTACATCCAGGGACATCTCCTGTCATGTAGACCTTCTCTTTCCTCTTCCCCTCCGTTAGACCGCCACGACTAATTCTTTCAGCCGCGTCTCGTCTGTACAGAGTTTGTAACACAGACATGTTAGATTTCTCAATATTTCCATCAACCTCCCCATCCTGCTGCCACCCCCAATACTGTGCCCGTTGTGCCCCCCCCAATGCCCAAGGTACTGTACTGCTGAAAAAATTGTGACAACATTGGGGTCATTTATCAAACTGGTGTAAAGTAGAACTGGATTTCCAAAAGAGCTGTCAAATATGAAAGGTGGAATCTGATTGGCTGCTATGGGCAACTAAGCCAGTTCTACTTTACACCAGTTTGATAAATTACCCCAAATGTCACTATAGTGTTCATAGCAGCTATAATGTCCCCTAGAGTGCCCCCAGTAATAACACCCTATATTGTGCTCCAGGTAATAATCCCTGTATAGTGTCTCCAGAAATAATAGAATTGCCCCTACAGTGCCTCCCCAATAGCAAGGCCCCCACGCTGCCTCCATATAGTAATTTCCCCCACATTCCCCCCACACAGTAGTGTCCCCAGGGGTCAAGTCCTGGGAAAAAAAGTGTGGGAACTCACCCAAGATCCACTGCAAACCCCCCCCACCCCCCCGAAAAAAAAAAAAAAATTTCGCTGAAAATTCAGTGCAACAGTTATTGTAAAGTGCCAGTTTACACAAACAACTGCAAAATTAACATGAAATAAACAAATATATATAGGGACCCGCACCTATCAGACAATGGGGGCATAACCTAGCGATATGCCCCCATTGTCTGAGATGGAAAACCCTTTTAAAATACAATACATGTGAATGGACTTTTGAAAGCTACGTGTAGCGGGGGAAAAAAAGCACAGAAAATCGAGCATGCTGTAATTTGTGTCGCTGCGGACTGAGCCAAATGTACACATTGTGATCAAAACAAAACAAAAACTCCCCTTATATATAATTTACTTACAGTTCTGAAGACTCAGGGGTGCTGACAGGCTTGGCCTCAGGGGTGCTGACAGGCTTGGCCTCAGGGGTGCTGACAGGCTTGGCCTCAGGGGTGCTGACAGGCTTGGCCTCAGGGGTGCTGACAGGCTTGGCCTCAGGGGTGCTGACAGGCAAGCTGCTCCGGATCAGTGCTCTAGGCAGCTGGACTCAGGGCTGGAAGTGGGCACCGCACAATAAGAAAAAAATATTTTTCATTACACCTCAGGTCAGACCACCAATCAGACCCCCAATGTTAATAAGACCCCAATAATACCCCAATAAGACCTCAGATCAGAACCCAATATGAATGACCCCCAATCAGACCTCAGATAAGACCCCCATGCCTCATAGCAGCCCCCAGTGCCTCTCCATCAGCCCCCCGTCAGTGCCTCTCCATCAGCCCCCTATCAGTGCCTCTTCATCAGCCCCCCCGTCAGTGTCTCTTCATCAGCCCCCCATCAGTGCCTCTTCATCAGCCCCCCGTCAGTGCCTCTTCCTCAGCCCCCCCGTCAGTGCCCCTCCATCAGCCCCCCGTCAGTGTCTCTTCATCAGCCCCCCGTCAGTGTCTCTTCATCAGCCCCCCATCAGTGCCCCTCCATCAGCCCCCCCGTCAGTGCCTCTCATCAGCCCCCCCCGTCAGTGCCTCTCATCAGCCCCCCCCGTCAGTGCCTCTCATCAGCCCCCCCCCCACGTCAGTGCCTCTCATCAGCCCCCCCCCACGTCAGTGCCTCTCATCAGCCCCCCCCCCCCACGTCAGTGCCTCTCATCAGCCCCCCCCCCACGTCAGTGCCTCTCATCAGCGCCTATAGTATAAATAAAATATGGAAAAAAAAAAACACTTACACTTACCTCTCCTGCTCCTGGACGCAGACGCTCCTCTTCTACTGCTGTAGGCTGCGCACGGAGTGACGTCACAGAGCGACTCACTCGGCTCCTGTGCGCAGCCCTCACAGCCGACAGCCGAGGACCAGGAAGGCGGCGGTGAGTACAAAGCCTTCACCGCTTCCTCCTGGTCCTTTTGCCCTGAAAGGGAACGCCGTTCCCACGCGTTCCCCCTCGACTCGACCCCTGAGTGTCCCCCACACTGCCCCCACACAGTAGTGTCCCCCACACTGCCCCCATACAGTAGTGTCCCCACACTGCCCCCATACAGTAGTGTCCCCCACATTCCCCCCACACAGTAGTGTCCCCACACTGCCCCCACACAGTAGTGTCCCCCACATTCCCCCCACACAGTAGTATCCCCACACTGCCCCCACACAGTAGTGTCCCCCACATTCCCCCCATACAGTAGTGTCCCCCACACTGCCTCCACACAGTAGAGTCCCCCACACTGCCCCCATACAGTAGTGTCCCCCACACTGCCTCCACACAGTAGTGTCCCCCACACTGCCCCCATACAGTAGTGTCCCCCACATTCCCCCCACACAGTAGTGTCCCCCACACTGCCTCCACACAGTAGTGGCCCCCACATTCCCCCCACACAGTAGTGTCCCCACACTGCCCCCACACAGTAGTGTCCCCCACATTCCCCCCACACAGTAGTGTCCCCACACTGCCCCCACACAGTAGTGTCCCCCACATTCCCCCCACACAGTAGTGTCCCCCACACTGCCCCCATACAGTAGTGTCCCCCACACTGCCTCCACACAGTAGTGTCCCCCACACTGCCCCCATACAGTAGTGTCCCCCACACTGCCTCCACACAGTAGTGTCCCCCACATTCCCCCCACACAGTAGTGTCCCCACACTGCCCCCACACAGTAGTGTCCCCCACATTCCCCCCACACAGTAGTGTCCCCCACACTGCCCCCACACAGTAGTGTCCCCCACACTGCCCCCATACAGTAGTGTCCCCCACACTGCCTCCACACAGTAGTGTCCCCCACATTCCCCCCACACAGTAGTGTCCCCCACACTGCCCCCACACAGTAGTGTCCCCCACACTGCCCCCACACAGTAGTGTCCCCCACACTGCCCCCACACAGTAGTGTCCCCCACACTGCCTCCATACAGTAGTTTCCCCCACATTGCCCATATAGAAATTCCCCCCACATAGTAATCCCTCCCATAATTATTGCCCCCACATAGTAAGCCCTCCCATGATAATTTGCCCCCACACAGTACCCCACCATATTTCACCCCCTCATGTCCCCCAAAGTTGGCACATAAAAAAAAATAATCCCCCACACAGTATCCCACAATGTTTTCCTCCCACATGTCCTCCTGTGTGCACCCCCCTCATGTCCCCCAAAGTTGGCACAAAAAAATAAATAAAAGCTAAATGCGCTAAATACTTACCTGTGCTTGCTCGCAGAGTCCCGACACTGTGCTGCTGAGTCCTGCCACAGGAGCGCGCAATGGCGTCAGTGCGCGCGCCTGCGCTGGGATTTCACTACCGCATAAGCCTCAGGCCTACTAGGCCTGAAGCCTACGGCGGTGATCGGCGCCGGGGCAGGGAACTATGCGCGTCCCGTGCCCCACCGCAGTATGTGGGTGTCAGCGCTTCAGCAATGAGCGCTTCCATCTGTATTGGTGGAAGTGCTCATTGCTTCTGGGCCTGGCAGTGACACCCCCGTGAGAGCCGGCACCCGGGGCGGACTGCTTCCCCTGGATACGCCACTGGCTTCACCTTCCTGAGGATCATAGACTGCATTCCACACATCATGTATGGCTGAATTGCAGAACTTCCGTGTTTTCATCTATCTCAGCCATGTGGAGGGTGAATGGTTCTCTGTGGCCAATATCCGGTCAATAGCAAGGTGGGAGTAATGGGGGGAGGAGGGTAAGAAACCGGCTACACGTAATATACAGCAATATGGATAACACAGGAGGACGGGCGGGGGGTGCATGTGAGAAACCCGGAGACACCACACCACGTTCTTTAAGAATGGAGTCATTTGCATAATTTCCCCCTGTCCTCTGCAGATCAGATGTGGTGCCGGCAAACAATGAATCTGTATAGGGACAAGTGATGGCAGCGGCCGTCATCATCCCGATAACGAGGAGATGATTGCTGCATGTAAACTCAGCTCTCATTTCTGATGATGATCAGGCAATTACCAGGAAGGTTCAGTTCATTCCCAGTAATTGCCTGAGCATTGGCCTGTGTTAGAAAGTAAGGTGTATGTGAGTTTATGCATGACTATACTGTATATACGTGTTTGTATGCTTTATACCTGTGTATATGCTGTACATAACGGTGTATACACTCACCTAAAGAATTATTAGTGTCCCCATACTAATACGGTGTTGGACCCCCTTTTGCCTTCAGAACTGCCTTAATTCTACGTGGCATTGATTCCACAAGGTGCTGATAGCATTCTTTAGAAATGTTGGCCCATATTGATAGGATAGCATCTTGCAGTTGATGGAGATTTGAGGGATGCACATCCAGGGCACGAAGCTCCCGTTCCACCCAGTGGCGTCTCTAGCTTTTAAATTTTGGGGGGGCACACTGGGGGCCAGGACAAATGTAGGGGGGGCAGCTATAACAACGATACATTTACACAAGTATGGTTAGAAATGCTGCGATACTTTACCCAATACCTAAAACCGCAACAGGGAAGAAAAGTCCTGCTGTCTGTTTAAAAAAAACAATCACTCAGATTTCAACATGTCCTAGCTGCCTGGGCATGCTGGAATTACTCCTGAGTCAGAGGTAAGTCCCCTTCTCTTTGTCACATGGCATGACCCGATAGTATCGCTATCTGCGAGCACCTGAAGTACTTGTACAAAGACAATATCTGTAACAAAAATAGAGGCACAAAGGAAATGGTGGAAAATTGAGTGCAAATATTACTTCTAAATAACTACTGTGTAAGGAATGCCTTCAGTTTTATACATACCTTTGCAGTCTTCCCTTCTTTTCTGCAGGGGGGCATCAAGCTCTTATGGGCCCACCACACTGAAGCTGAGCCTCACCCACTGCCCTTTCACCATACAAGAGTTCGTGTCCCAGGGTTTTATCTTGTGTGATTTGGACCTTCAGCAATGATTTAAAAAAATAAAGTAAATAAAATAAAAAATATATACATTTGAATAGCGTATCCCTGTTTACAGTGGAAGAGCAGGGGTTCCTGTCAAAATGATAGGAGTTTCTGCACTTTAATGTTATTCTAGATGGGCCTGTGACCATCTGCACTGCAGCATAGTATAACTGTCAGTATATTATGACAGTTTGCCTGTGAGATCCACTGGCTTCCAGACAGGTTCTGCCACCGATCTCGAGGTGCAGTGAGAATGCAGGACGTATGCATACGTCCAGTTGTGTGAACATTGCAGCTGCAAGGACATAGGCATACATCCTGAAGTAAGAAGGGGTTAGAGGGTTTTTCCCCATCTCATTAAGTTACAGGGAGTGCAGAATTATTAGGCAAGTTGTATTTTTGAGGATTAATTTTATTATTGAACAACAACCATGTTCTCAATGAACCCAAAAAACTCATTATTATCAAAGCTGAATATTTTTGGAAGTTGTTTTTAGTTTGTTTTTAGTTTTAGCTATTTTAGGGGGATATCTGTGTGTGCAGGTGACTATTACTGTGCATAATTATTAGGCAACTTAACAAAAAACAAATATATACCCATTTCAATTATTTATTTTTACCAGTGAAACCAATATAACATCTCAACATTCACAAATATACATTTCTGACATTCAAAAACAAAACAAAAACAAATCAGTGACCAATATAGCCACCTTTCTTTGCAAGGACACTCAAAAGCCTGCCATCCATGGATTCTGTCAGTGTTTTGATCTGTTCACCATCAACATTGCGTGCAGCAGCAACCACAGCCTCCCAGACACTGTTCAGAGAGGTGTACTGTTTTCCCTCCTTGTAAATCTCACATTTGATGATGGACCACAGGTTCTCAATGGGGTTCAGATCAGGTGAACAAGGAGGCCATGTCATTAGATTTTCTTCTTTTATACCCTTTCTTGCCAGCCACGCTGTGGAGTACTTGGACGCGTGTGATGGAGCATTGTCCTGCATGAAAATCATGTTTTTCTTGAAGGATGCAGACTTCTTCCTGTACCACTGCTTGAAGAAGGTGTCTTCCAGAAACTGGCAGTAGGACTGGGAGTTGAGCTTGACTCCATCCTCAACCCGAAAAGGCCCCACAAGCTCATCTTTGATGATACCAGCCCAAACCAGTACTCCACCTCCACCTTGCTGGCGTCTGAGTCGGACTGGAGCTCTCTGCCCTTTACCAATCCAGCCACGGGCCCATCCATCTGGCCCATCAAGACTCACTCTCATTTCATCAGTCCATAAAACCTTAGAAAAATCAGTCTTGAGATATTTCTTGGCCCAGTCTTGACATTTCAGCTTGTGTGTCTTGTTCAGTGGTGGTCGTCTTTCAGCCTTTCTTACCTTGGCCATGTCTCTGAGTATTGCACACCTTGTGCTTTTGGGCACTCCAGTGATGTTGCAGCTCTGAAATATGGCCAAACTGGTGGCAAGTGGCATCTTGGCAGCTGCACGCTTGACTTTTCTCAGTTCATGGGCAGTTATTTTGCGCATTGGTTTTTCCACACGCTTCTTGCGACCCTGTTGACTATTTTGAATGAAACGCTTGATTGTTCGATGATCACGCTTCAGAAGCTTTGCAATTTTAAGAGTGCTGCATCCCTCTGCAAGATATCTCATTATTTTTGACTTTTCTGAGCCTGTCAAGTCCTTCTTTTGACCCATTTTGGCAAAGGAAAGGAAGTTGCCTAATAATTATGCACACCTAATATAGGGTGTTGATGTCATTAGACCACACTCCTTCTCATTACAGAGATGCACATCACCTAATATGCTTAATTGGTAGTAGGCTTTCGAGCCTATACAGCTTGGAGTAAGACAACATGCATAAAGAGGATGATGGGGTCAAAATACTCATTTGCCTAATAATTCTGCACTCAGTGTAAATACAGCAAACTCATGTTTTATAACCTGATGTAATCGCTCTTCTTTCTGCCCAAGGGGCGGCTTTTCAGCTTCACTTGAGCCCAGCCAGCCGCGCCCCAACCGCCGTTTTGAAGCGCCGCCCAGCTCATCAATATTCATTCCGCTGGGCGGCTTCTGCTGTCCCCGACATTCCGAGATCCCATAGCTTTCTACTGGGCATGCACGGGATCTCGGAACGACGTTCCGAGATCACGCGCATGCCCAGTAGAAAGCTATGGGATCTCGGAACGTCGGGGACAGCAGAAGACGCCCAGCAAGAGCTGGACTGTGGGAGCTCTCATTCAAATTACTTCCCCCATCACTGGGCACACATGTCTTTCCTTGGCCAGGAACATGCCAATGTGAGGATTTGCACATTTTTATGTGTAAATAGGAAATGGGCGGACATGCAATCTGCTTGTATAAAAGGACCCTTAGCCACAAAGTCAATTTTCAGTGGGCAAAAGAGTTTTTCACCACCGTCTGTCCTGGGCCAGGAGGACACATAGATGCTTAGGGCACATTGGGAGATGAGTAAAGGATTGCTCGTACTGCTGTGTGCATTTCTGTAAATGTGCTTGTGGCTTACAAAAGAAAAATATAGTGTAGGAGTGTTTGGTATATACATTGTATGTATTATACTAGCAGAAAGACGCGGCTTCGCTTGGGTATATTTCATCTATTTTATTTAATGTTTGTGTATGTTGTTAAAAGATATCAACAGTATCCCCCATAACAGTGACCTCTACAGCACCCCGGCCATTTAACATTGACCCCCACAGCAGCACATCCCCTTAACTTTGACCTTCACAGCAGCCCGCCCCTTTAACAGTGAGTTTCACAGCACCCCACTCCCTTGAGAGTGACCTCCTCAGGGGCCGGCCCCCTTAACAGTGACCTCCACAGCACCCCACTCCCTTGACAATGACCTTCTCAGGGGCCCGTCCCCTTTTTGAATCAGGTGGTTGGCACAGTACTAGTATGTGATAGGGATTATTTTATGGTTGTGGTGCCGTCTTACTCTGAGAGTGCTCAGTGCTGGTACTGTGCAATGAGATTAGCAATGTATTGTAGAAGGACGAGTATGATGTTTTCTCCATAAAACTATATATCACTCTGCTCAGGTCCTCCTGCACGACTCTGTAGTATAGTACCCTCGAGATTATAAAACAAGTCACGCTTATAACTGTATAGGGCTAACCCTAAGGGTTGTGGGATGTGGACTTCGCTGCGGGTTAGCAACCAGAGTGCTACCTCCTGAGATAGCCCTGGTGTAGTTGGCAGCTGACAGACATGGGTCAGAAACACTAGTGCAAATACCAGAGGCACAGGCACAGCACTCATTCAGAACCAGGCAGAATACAGGTGAATCCAAGGCAAACAATTACAGGCATGAGATAAAACATGAAGCACCAGTTATCTGCCTTATGCAAAGATGAACACGTTCTGTGGGAATCGTCTCAGGGATCAGTCTCAGGAGCTACAGAAAAACGATTTTGATCAATATATCAAGGGGTTGTACAGGGGCCTCGTGTCTCGTCTGTTGGATTCTACATCTCTTACAGTCTTTCAATCTTGGAGGACGATGGTTTGCCAAAAAAGATAGTGGAGGGGATAGATACAGTCCGCAAAGGGGTTATTAATGAACAGTGGAGGGCATCTCATTTTAGTTTTATACATAGGGCTATATATGCTTTTAATATTTTGCCGCATCCAACAGCTCCACACCGATTGGTAGCATGCCCTAAGTGTTCTCTCTCGGCATTGGATTTATACCATTGCATGTGGCAGTGCCCTTCAATAATTACTTTCTCAACAAACATAATAGCATATATTCAAGAAATTTGGGAAATTAAACTACCAGTAACACCCCAGGTCCTATTGTTTTACACAGCTTCTGAGACTGATTCATTAGCGTTAATTGTGGTGGCAAAACGAACGCTGCTCCAGTTTTGGTTGAGGCCTTAGGTTCCATTGGGGAATGTGGTGACCAAGCAGTTGGCACTATAAATGCATCACAACAGAACACATTCATTGCAGCATAAAGCCACCAAAACGGTCCCCTTTTTCAGAAAGTGGAAGAAGTTTATAATAGCGTCTCACGATAGGGAAGCCATTAATCTTATTGTGACACTGTTTAGGCATATGGAATGGTACCTAAAGGCCAATATAGGAGGAAGGTTAGGAGCTTTAAACGTGTGTTGACTTTCTTAGAGACACAAGAATGGTGATCTTTTTGATTGATGGTGGTATCAGATCATTGGCAATTGGGATGGGGGTGGAGGGGGTAGGGAGGGGTTTAGTTTGGGGGGGGGTGAATGTTATTTGTCAATCTGTGGATACTATTTCTGACATGTTCATGTTATTTTGTGGTATATGGAAAAATCAATAAACAGATAAAAAAAAAAAAAAAAGCATGGAGCACTGGAAGACGGACTAGACAAGAATTAGGCCACACATGGAACAGACTCAAAAGCATGGCAAGCAGAACTAAGTCAAACAGAAACAGACCTAAAGAGGACCTTTCATGGGTCCATACTTTATTAAGTAAGTAGCAGGACATGTAGGACATACATGGGGGATGTCCCTGCACTTACTATTATTTCTGGGTGCCGCTCCGTTTGCCCGCTGTGGCCCCTGTTAAAGCAGCCCTAAATTAGGGCATTTTAGATACACTCTGGTGTTCCGGATCAATGTACCCCCCCCAGGGGTTAATATCACGCGTGGCTGAGAGACTGAACACTGACACAGAAGTTGGTCAAAGCAATCTCTAACTTTATTTAAATCAGGTAAACCGTATTATACATCTTCAGAAGAGGGCAGTCCTCACTGAGGCTTAAACATTGTTTCATTGGTCAAAAAGGAAGAAGAGATAAGAGAGAGGAGATAATACACCTGCATTTGCGCAGTGAATACTACTTTGGAATGTGAACTAATGTAAACATCTCGTTACCATCGCCATTTGTTAATGGCGGACAATCTAACAATAATACTGCATACGTCATATGTGACACTTCAAAGAGGTGCTTCTCTATAGGCAGTGAATAATATATATCATCAAGCCATATGATTGGCTTACGCATCTCTACCACACTCTATGGGACACCTGCAAGAAGATGAGAAATCAGACACTTCTTACAGCCCAGCTCTTTGCCCCCCCTCTTCTCTCCAGCCTTGAAACAAAGAGAGGGATGGGGGGGGAGGCACTTGGAGTAGAAAAAGTTTAACTCATTACAGTCCTAGATATACAAAAAATAGAATAAAATTCACACATCTTTAACAGTCCCCCCTTGAATTTCATTCTCTCCCTAAACCTAACCATCTGTCCCAATGCTCCGCCTCCTTTTCACCAGCTTCCACGACAAGCCATCCCTAGTGAACAGCCTCCCGTGACACTGGATTTGAGCACGGGGAAGTCAGATGATCTTTCCCTAACCAGCGTTGACATTATATGGGGGGACTGGAGGTCATCAATGCTTCTGATTTTCTGGATCGATGTTTTCATACAATTTTCCATATTCTTTTGAGTCATGATCAACAGTCACACAAAGGAAAACCAGTCTCAACACTTCCTTGAAATCAATCCAATTTTCCTTTTCTTTGAGCTTCACTGTGCTTGTGGTCAACAACACTCGGAATGGACCATCAAACCAGGGTTTTAGGACTTTTCTAACGTGTCTTTTCCTACCACCCAATCTCCAGACACAAGTGGGTGGGTTCCTGGTACTTTATCAAAACCTGGAAGTGAAGCAAAAACTCGAAAATGTACTTTAGTCAAATGCTTGTACAAACTGATCACATCATCTGTCAGACAACCATGTTGCATCTGAAGCTGCTTGTGGGAAATAAATCCTATCCTAGGGGCTGACCCAAAAAGGACCTTATAGGGACAAAGGCCTGTCTCACGGTTAGGCGTATACCTTACTAAAAGAGGGCTACCAGCAGGCACTCTGTTAGGGCTTTTGAATCTTTAACTTAGTGTCCCGTTCAGTTCCTTTTCTCTACTCTACTGCTGCTTTGTGGATGGTACGAAGCATGTAAGGCCTGTCCTACACCCAAAACCTTCATCATCTCCTGCATCACTTCACCTGTGAAGTGAACACCTGTGTCACTTTCAATGATCTAAGGTACTCCATACCTGCACACAACTTCGGCCATCATCTTTTTTTTTTACTTCTTTGGGTACGGTTTTGGCCATCCTGAAAACAAGTCACATATCAATACATACTCATACATGCCCACCTTGTGTAGTTGAAGGTAGTCTGTAAACGTTGAAACAGATACAAAAAGCAAGACGTGTTTCTTGGGTACCTTAACCACCTTGCCCACGTTGTTGTGGGCACAACCGTTTATCCTTGAGTATGTCTGACTGTTACAGCGCTGAACCCTGGGGCGTACCATATGCTACGTACTAAATCACACATAGCAGTTTTTGTCTGGTGCGTCACTCCATGGGTTGCCTGTGCCATCGTGGATTAGAGGGACCTGGGAAGGCAAAGTTTCCCTTCTTATTTGTAGTCCCCCCTTTTCCATCCACCAGTCCCTTTCCTCCTTCCCCATCTGGTTCTGTAAGGTCTTAAGAACTTCCGGGAGACAGGAGGAGTTATTTCAGGGACCTGAACTGTGGCCACTTAAGACAGGGGTCTGCTTAGGTAATTTGGCAGCCATTTTTGCCGCCTGATCTGCCGTGGCTTTCCCCTTTGCCTTTTCTGCATCTGTTTACAGTGGCCTTTCGTTGCTATCATCACCTCTCATGTTAGTGACAAGAGGGCTTCCATCAGAGACCTCACTGCTTCCCCATTTTCGATGGGTTTACCTGAAGCAATCAAGGAGTCTCTGGCTTTCCATGTGGGCCCATAGTCATGGGATATCCCAAAGCACACCTGGAATCAGCGTAAATGTTGGCTGTTTTCCCATCTACATATCTGCAAGCCATCTTCAGAGTCTTTTAGCTCCACTTCTTGAGCAGACATGTGTGGTAGTTCACGTTTAATCACCACTGCCCAACCTGTGTAGTACCTGCCATCCTGGCCATACCTCGATCCATCCACAAAGAGCACATGATCTGGATTACCTAATGGCTGATTTACCAAATCCCACTACCTCTTGTGACATCATCTGCAAACAGTCAGGAGCCTCTTCCTTTGAATCTGGAAGAAAAGTTTAAAGTGCGGTGCCCTAACTCTTCCCTCCCCCCTTGGTCCAGAGGCAACAAGGTGGCTGGGTCCAAACTTTAGTATTACACCTTTGGAGAGCAACATTGTCAGGCAACAAAATGGAACACTGCATTCTCAAATAACGGGCAACAAAACAATCATTTGGATTGTACGTTCATGAGGATAGATGTAATATCACCATCACTTCGTGGTTCAGAACTATCTCAGAGCTTTCATCAAGCATAGCTAGTACAACTACTACAGCTCTGATGCAGAAAGGGGCACCTCTGGCCACGGGATCAAGTCTGGCTGAATAATATGCTACGGGGCGTTACTGCTGGCCATGCAGTTGGGTGAGGACAGCTGAGTCATGGCCACTCACTTCATAACAATACAATCTAAATGTAATAATCTGATAGTACATTGTTGGGGAACACAAAATTGCCAGTTGTAGGCATACAAAGCATCTACCACCTCATCTGTGAGGCGGTAGGGACTAAAGGACAAATCAATCACAGTGGAGTGAGCAGAGGTAATGGGAACCTGAGCCAACAAGGTGTGTGTCGGGCACGCTGTGGGTGTTAGAAACTGTGACTTCATTAACGGCATGTAGGTCATGTACCATCCAATGGTGAGTGGTTTTGCTTTTCTCAGCTTCTGGGAGTACTGATACAAACATGGACCAGGGAATTTTATCACCAATGGCCAACAAACAAAGTTCCTGGTCGTTGAGGGCACCTGTAAGCTTCACAGTGCCGTCCTCCTGATATGAGATACCAGCATGTACTTTTGCAAGCAAATCTACACCTAGGAGGCAACAAAGGGCGTTACCACTGACCAGCAAACTGGCAAACGCATCTTGGTTAGGGGCAAATCTAATGTGGATGGTTTCTGTTGAAAAAGGGAGCGTACTACTTTCCCATCCACTTCTACCCAAAGACTGGTGTGCTTGGAGAGTAAATCAGGGGAGGCCATATTTGCTGTGCACAACTGTCTTGGCTGCTCCAGTATCAATCAAAAAGGGACTACTTCTTTATCACCCAGTGTGAGGGATATCATTGGGCCAGACTGTATCTGCTAAAAATGTTTAAAAGTAGAGCCGATACTGGATTTCCTGTTTCCTAATCTTGATCTAACTCCCCCCCCCCTCCCTGTCTTTGTGTTCTCCTTATAACAACAAAACATGGGTGTCTGTGGGGACGGACAGTGATCCGGGCATGGTCAACATAGAATACAATCCTCTCGTGTGGTGTGGACGAGGAGTACCACACACAGCACAACACTCTCTCTTCTGAGATCTGGGTCCCACAGACTCTGCAGGCCCATCATAGGGTGGCAGACTTACTTTTTCCTCACTTCAATGAGGCGTTTGACATCAGGGCTGAAGCAATACCAAAGGAACACTACCTATGGTTGGCACCACTGAACCACCCAATGCCGCTTGATGTTACTCTGCATTTTGGCTTACAGAAGTATCCAACTTTCCCTATCGCAGAATTAATAGACTGGAAAACAAAACAGGACTTCTCATCTTCCATGGGAGTGTCTTATAACTAGGGGATGGGCACAAGGGCTGTCGTTGTCTGTAACGTCCACCCCTATCCTCCTCCCTCCGCTCTGAGTCATCTAAGTCCACCCCTTTCAGTCGGACGCTGTGGTCCTTCTTTTGTCCGTCAGTAATATGGCAGCTATCTATAAGAACAGAGCTCTGATGTTTAGCACAACACTTAACATGTAACACGTAACTTCAAACATTGAAACAAACAGATCTGACAATACAGACATGAACACACAAAGGGCCCATAAAAACTTTTCATTGACTTCGATATAAAAAAAAAAAAAAAAAAAAAAATGTACAGCTTGATCAATGCTGTTGGCACCAATAAAAACCCCAAAACTTCCAAGAAAAAAATAAAATAAAATCCTCAATGCGCATATTATTTAAAAAACAAATACCATACTCCATACGCATTCATATACATTTTCATTCTCAGCTCATAATCAGTCTTCACACATATTCGCCTCAATTACAACTCAAAGCCACACCCATTCACATTCCACTGAATCATTTATGTCTTCCAACCCACATTGTTTCATCCCAAAACTTGCAGCACAGACAAACACAGCTTTCCACACCACACCCAGAATTGCTGATGGTCTGTCGCTGTAAGACAATATACATGTTATAAATCATACAGTCATTTTGTTAAAAGCCGGATTCCCACAGTGCACTGTTTGGGAAAGAAGAAAGAAGATTATTAACAGTTCTTTGTCTTCTATAATAATAATATTACACATATAACATCACTTACTCAATACGATTCCCTCCCCCCATTTTCCTGCTCTTCTTATCTAAGGAATGTTTCTGTGTAAAGGCGGGGGGGAAAGTGAATCTCTCTATTTCACAGTTCCTGACTGTCTTTTTGTCCCTCCAGTTACGGCACCTAATAATCATTCCGCTTTCCATGACACTGTTTTCTCACTCGTTAAAACTCTGTCCGGGGCCACACTTTCTCTAACATTCTTGTCACATTTTAACTTTCAATTCTCCATATCACATCCTATAATCTCCCTCTTTCCTCGCTACTAGCTAGGGGCTGTATTTTCTAATACTGGGACTGACCCATCTTAACAACAGTATTACAAACTGACACACACACAAAACAGAGGAGTGATCAGCACCTTTAACCCTTTCCTCCGCAGACAAAGGATTCACCATCCCCACTGGTTTGCTCAAATCTGACTATCACGTCTGACTAGTCAGCCGGGACTCCCCGCACGTCTTCCCCAAAAACCAGGGGTCAGGCCGGGCTCCGTCGCATCTTCCTGGGGGTCAGGTCAGGTAGTCTCCACAGTCTTCCATTAGATCAAAAAGGTCATGAGAGGTTCTACCATCTTCCTAGGGTCAGGTCAGGTAGTCTCCACAGTCTTCCATTTAGATCAAAACGGTCATGTAGAACTACAGTCTCCCTGGTCAGGTCAGCCGGAGTTCCTTTGTCCCACACCTCGGCGCTACAGCGCCCCCTTCCAAACCAGGAGGTTACGGTCCCCTCCCTTTGTCTGTGGTTTTACCGTCTGTGCTCAACTCACTCCTCACATATATCACAAACACACATAAAACATATACACACCAGAGTGATCTATGATTTCAGACTATGGTTCTATGGACCCCAGGCTTTCAGCATTACAGCCGACTACTATACTTACATCAGTACCACCCCACAGCGGACTGAGCTATCTGAGCATGACGAAGTAAATAGCAGAAAGGCAGATGAGATAAAAAGTTTTCTCACCTTTCTTTGAGGTTGCAATCCTCTCCCCTCTGCCGTTCGTCAAGCTCAGGGGCCCGTCTTGTCAGCTGTTTGACGCTACATTCGCCTTGGGGCCCCACGTTGGAGGCGCCATTTGTTAAAGCAGCCCTAAATTAGGGCATTTTAGATACACTCTGGTGTTCCGGATCAATGTACCCCCCCCAGGGGTTAATATCACGCGTGGCTGAGAGACTGAACACTGACACAGAAGTTGGTCAAAGCAATCTCTAACTTTATTTAAATCAGGTAAACCGTATTATACATCTTCAGAAGAGGGCAGTCCTCACTGAGGCTTAAACATTGTTTCATTGGTCAAAAAGGAAGAAGAGATAAGAGAGAGGAGATAATACACCTGCATCTGCGCAGTGAATACCACTTTGGAATGTGAACTAATGTAAACATCTCGTTACCATCGCCATTTGTTAATGGCGGACAATCTAACAATAATACTGCATACGTCATATGTGACACTTCAAAGAGGTGCTTCTCTATAGGCAGTGAATAATATATATCATCAAGCCATATGATTGGCTTACGCATCTCTACCACACTCTATGGGACACCTGCAAGAAGATGAGAAATCAGACACTTCTTACAGCCCAGCTCTTTGCCCCCCCTCTTCTCTCCAGCCTTGAAACAAAGAGAGGGATGGGGGGGGAGGCACTTGGAGTAGAAAAAGTTTAACTCATTACAGTCCTAGATATACAAAAAATAGAATAAAATTCACACATCTTTAACACCCCCGTTACATTCTCCCGCGCTGTATGCTAAGTAACAGCATCGGAACACCAGGGAGGAGACATCAGCTTCTCTCCCTGGGCGTTCCTTCTCCCTGGCTGTAGCGCTGTCCAATCGCTGCGCAGAGCGTCACAGCAATGGAGAAGGTGATTTTTTTTTTCTCCCTGGCTGTAACCCTCTGCGCAGCGATTGGACAGCGCTACAGACAGGCGTATGTTTACTATATAAACAAAAAGACAAGGCGCATAGTGAAATATACTTCAAATTGGAGGCTCACCTTAAATGGTTGTGCAGATGATAGGCACAACACTATTGATGACGTGCCGGGAATAAAATCAATCCCCAATTGAAGGTAGGTATGCAGCCATGGATGCAGGTCTCCTGAGACGAGTGTGGCTGAGCCCTCACGGAGGATTAATGCAAAGTAGAGGAAAGGAACATCCCTCGGAACAAGTAACCAACCAGATGCGAATGGAGAATCTTCAGAAGTATTTATTGCAAACTCACTACGTGTTTCGGGGACCACTTCCCCTTCATCAGGTGAATAGTGTTGCAACCTGATGAAGGGGAAGTGGTCCCCAAAACACGTAGTGAGTTTTCAATAAATACTTCTGAAGATTCTCCATTCGCATCTGGTTGGTTCCTTGCGCCGAGGGATGTCCCTTTCTTTTACAGCCAGGAAGAAGAAACTGATGTCTCCTCCCCATTGCTCTGATGCTATTACTTAGCATACAGCACGGGAGAATGTAACGGGGGCCACAGCGGGCGAACGGAGCGACACCCAGAAATAATAAGTGCAGGGACATCCCCCATGTATGCCCTGCATGTCCTGCTACTTAGTTAATAAAGTCCAGAAATAAATCAAAAAAAGGGGCCCGCTCACCTCTGTCCCCTCAGGGCAGGTGCTCTAGTCCAGAAATTGAGACACCCCTCAAAGAAAATTCTAAATGGAATATTGGATTGGACTGGCACTCATATATGGAATATAAACATGGTTTATTGGATAAAATTAAATTAGAGGTATTATCATCTGTCACAGATACATTTTCAATAAAATACAATATAAATACAATAAATCATATATTAACCACCTCCGGACCGCCTAACGCAGGATCGCGTTCCGGAGGCGGCAGCCCTGCGCAGAGTCACGCATATACGCCTCATCTCGCGAGACGCAAGATTTCCTGTGAACGCGCGCACACAGGCGCGCGCGTTCACAGGATCGGAAGGTAAGCGAGTGGATCTACAGCCTGCCAGCGGCGATCGTTCGCTGGCAGGCTGGAGATGTGATTTTTTTAACCCCTAACAGGTATATTAGACGCTGTTTTGATAACAGAATCTAATATACCTGCTACCTGGTCCTCTGGTGGTCCCTTTTGTTTGGATCGACCACCAGAGGACACAGGCAGCTCAGCAATATGTAGCACCAAACACCACTACACTACACCCCCCCCTGTCACTTATTAACCCCTTATTAACCCTTGATCACCCCTGATCACCCCATATAGACTCCCTGATCACCCCCCTGTCATTGATCACCCCCTTGTAAGGCTCCATTCAGACGTCCGTATGATTTTTACGGATCCACTGATACATGGATCGGATCCGCAAAACACATACGAACGTCTGAATGGAGCCTTACAGGGGGGTGATCAATGACGGGGGTGATCACCCCATATAGACTCCCTGATCACCCCCTGTCATTGATCACCCCCCTGTCATTGATCACTCCCCTGTAAGGCTCCATTCAGACGTCCGTATGTTTTTTACGGATCCACGGATACATGGATAGGATCCGCAAAACACATACAGACGTCTGAATGGAGCCTTACAGGGGGGTGATCACCCCATATAGACTCCCTGATCACCCCCCTGTCATTGATCACCCTCTGTCATTGATCACCCCCCTGTAAGCCTCCATTCAGATGTCCGTATGTTTTTTACGGATCCACGGATACATGGATCGGATTCGCAAAACACATACGGACATCTGAATGGAGCCTTATAGGGGGGTGATCAATGACAGGGGGGTGATCACCCCGTATAGACTCCCTGATCACCCCCCTGTCATTGATCACTCCCCTGTCATTGATCACCCCCCTGTAAGGCTGCATTCAGATGTCCGTATGTTTTTTACGGATACATGGATCGGATCCGCAAAACACATACAGACGTCTGAATGGAGCCTTACAGGGGGGTGTTCACCCCATATAGACTCCCTGATCAGCCCCCTGTCATTGATCACCCCCCTGTCATTGATCACCCCCCTGTAAGGCTCCATTCAGATGTCCGTATGTTTTTTACGGATCCACGGATACATTGATCGGATCCGCAAAACAAATACGGACATCTGAATGGAGCATTATAGGGGGGTGATCATTGACAGGGGGGTGATCACCCCATATAGACTCCCTGATCACCCCCCTGTCATTGATCCCCCCCCTATCATTGATCACCCCCCTGTAAGGCTGCATTCAGATGTCCGTATGTTTTTTACGGATCCACGGATACATGGATCGGATCCGCAAAACACATACAGACGTCTGAATGGAGCCTTACAGGGGGGTGATCACCCCATATAGACTCCCTGATCACCCCCCTGTCATTGATCACCCCACTGTCATTGATCACCCCCCTGTAAGGCTCCATTCAGATGTCCGTATGTTTTTTACGGATCCACGGATACATAGATCGGATCCGCAAAACACATACGGACATCTGAATGGAGCTTTATAGGCGGGTGATCAATGACAGGGGGGTGATCACCCCATATAGACTCCCTGATCACCCCATATAGACTCCCTGATCACCCCCCTGTCATTGATCACCCCCCTGTCATTGATCACCCCCCTGTAAGGCTCCATTCAGATGTCCGTATGTTTTTTACGGATCCACGGATACATGGATCGGATCCGCAAAACACATATGGACATCTGAATGGAGCCTTACAGGGGGGTGATCAATGACAGGGGGGTGATTACCCCATATAGACTCCCTGATCACCCCCCTGTCATTGATCACCCCCCTGTCATTGATCACCCCCCTGTAAGGCTGCATTCAGATGTCCGTATGTTTTTTACGGATCCACAGATACATGGATCGGATCCGCAAATCACATACGGACATCTGAATGGAGCCTTATAGGGGGGTGATCAATGACAGGGGGGTGATCACCCCATATAGACTCCCTAATCACCCCCCTGTCATTGATCACCCCCCTGTAAGGCTCCATTCAGACATTTTTTTGGCCCAAGTTAGCGGAAATTATTTTTTTTTTTCTTACAAAGTCTCATATTCCACTAACTTGTGTCAAAAAATAAAATCTCACATGAACTCACCATACCCCTCACGGAATCCAAATGCGTAAAATTTTTTAGACATTTATATTCCAGACTTCTTCTCACCCTTTAGGGCCCCTAGAATGCCAGGGCAGTATAAATACCCCACATGTGACCCCATTTCGGAAAGTAGACACCCCAAGGAATTCCGTGAGGGGCATATTGAGTCCATGAAAGATTTAAATTTTTGTCCCAAGTTAGCGGAAAGGGAGACTTTGTGAGAAAAAAAAAAAAATCAATTTCCGCTAACTTGTGCCAAAAAAAAATAATTCTATGAACTCGCCATGCCCCTCATTGAATACCTTGGGGTGTCTTCTTTCCAAAATGGGGTCACATGTGGGGTATTTATACTGCCCTGGTATTTTAGGGGCCCTAAAGCGTGAGAAGAAGTCTGGGATCCAAATGTCTAAAAATGCCCACATAAAATGAATGTGGGCCCCTTTGCGCATCTAGGCTGCAAAAAAGTGTCACACATCAGGTATCGCCGTACTCAGGAGAAGTTGGGCAATGTGTTTTGGTGTGTTATTTTACATATACCCATGCTGGGTGAGATAAATATGTTGGTCAAATGCCAACTTTGTATAGAAAATGGGAAAAGTTGTCTTTTGCCGAGATATTTCTCTCACCCAGCATGAGTATATGTAAAAAGACACCCCAAAACACATTGCCCAACTTCTCCTGAGTACGGCGATACCACATGTGTGACAATTTTTTGCAGCCTAGGTGGTCAAAGGGGCCCACATTCCAAAGAGCACCTTTAGGATTTCACAGGTCATTTACCTACTTACCACACATTAGGGCCCCTAGAATGCCAGGGCAGTATAACTACCCCACAAGTGACCCCATTTTGGAAAGAAGACACCCCAAGGTATTCCGTGAGGGGCATGGCGAGTTCCTAGAATTTTTTATTTTTTGTCACAAGTTAGCGGAAAATGATGATTTTTTTTTTTTCTTACAAAGTCTCATATTCCACTAACTTGTGACAAAAAATAAAAACTTCCATGAACTCACTATGCCCATCACGAAATACCTTGGGGTGTCTTCTTTCCAAAATGGGGTCACTTGTGGGGTAGTTATACTGCCCTGGCATTTAAGGGGCCCGAATGCGTGAAAAGTGGTTTGAAATCAAAATCTGTAAAAATTGGCCGGTGAAATCCGAAAGGTGCTCTTTGGAATGTGGGCCCCTTTGCCCACCTAGGCTGCAAAAAAGTGTCACACATCTGGTATCACCGTACTCAGGAGAAGTTGGGCAATGTGTTTTGGGGTGTCTTTTTACATATACCCATGCTGGGTGAGAGAAATATCTTGGCAAAAGACAACTTTTCCCATTTTTTTATACAAAGTTGGCATTTGATCGAGATATTTATCTCACCTAGCATGGGTATATGTAAAATGACACCCCAAAACACATTGCCCAACTTCTCCTGAGTACGGCAATACCAGATGTGTGACACTTTTTTGCAGCCTAGGTGGGCAAAGGGGCCCACATTCCAAAGAGCACCTTTCGGATTTCACCGGCCAATTTTTACAGATTTTGATTTCAAACCACTTTTCACGCATTCGGGCCCCTTAAATGCCAGGGCAGTATAACTACCCCACAAGTGACCCCATTTTGGAAAGAAGACACCCCAAGGTATTTCGTGATGGGCATAGTGAGTTCATGGAAGTTTTTATTTTTTGTCACAAGTTAGTGGAATATGAGACTTTGTAAGAAAAAAAAAAAATCATCATTTTCCGCTAACTTGTGACAAAAAATAAAAAATTCTAGGAACTCGCCATGCCCCTCACGGAATACCTTGGGGTGTCTTCTTTCCAAAATGCGGTCACTTGTGGGGTAGTTATACTGCTCTGGCATTTTAGGGGCCCTAATGTGTGGTAAGTAGTTTGAAATCAGAATCTGTAAAAAATGGCTGGTGAAATGCTAAAGGTGCTCTTTGGAATGTGGGCCCCTTTGCCCACCTAGGCTGCAAAAAAGTGTCACACATGTGGTATCGCCGTACTCAGGAGAAGTTGGGCAATGTGTTTTGGGGTGTCATTTTACATATACCCATGCTGGGTGAGATAAATATCTTGGTCAAATGCCAACTTTGTATAAAAAAATGGGAAAAGTTGTCTTTTGCCAAGATATTTCTCTCACCCAGCATGGGTATATGTAAAATGACACCCCAAAACACATTGCCCAACTTCTCCTGAGTACGGCAATACCACATGTGTGACACTTTTTTGCAGCCTAGGTGGGCAAAGGGGCCCACATTCCAAAGAGCACCTTTCGGATTTCACCGGCCATTTTTTACAGATTTTGATTTCAAACTACTTCGCACGCATTTGGGCCCCTTAAATGCCAGGGCAGTATAACTACCCCACAAGTGACCCCATTTTGGAAAGAAGACACCCCAAGGTATATTTCCTGATAGGCATAGTGAGTTCATAGAAGTTTTTATTTTTTGTCACAAGTTAGTGGAATATGAGACTTTGTAAGAAAAAAAAAAAATCATCATTTTCCGCTAACTTGTGACAAAAAATAAAAAGTTCTATGAACTCACTATGCCCATCAGCGAATACCTTAGGGTGTCTACTTTCCGAAATGGGGTCATTTGTGGGGTGTTTGTACTGTCTGGCCATTGTAGAACCTCAGGAAACATTTCAGGTGCTCAGAAAGTCAGAGCTGCTTCTAAAAGTGGAAATTCACATTTTTATACCATAGTTTGTAAACGCTATAACTTTTACCCAAACCATTTTTTTTTTTACCCAAACATTTTTTTTAATCAAAGACATGTAGAACAATAAATTTAGATAAAAATTTATATATGGATGTTGTTTTTTTTGCAAAATTTTACAACTGAAAGTGAAAAATGTCATTTTTTGGCCAAAAAATCGTTAAATTTCGATTAATAACAAAAAAAGTAAAAATGTCAGCAGCAATGAAATACCACCAAATGAAAGCTCTATTAGTGAGAAGAAAAAGTGGTAAAATTCATTTGGGTGGTAAGTTGCATGACCGAGCAATAAACGGTGAAAGTAGTATAGGTCAGAAGTGTAAAAAGTGGCCTGGTCATTAAGGGTGTTTAAGCTAGGGGGGCTGAAGTGGTTAAAATCTTAAAACATCAAAAACATCAAAAATGTGGTGCAGGAACCGATGGCACTAGACGTCTTTGGACCCAATATGGTCCTAACTATTAAATTCAATAGACAATGGTGCCGCCGGTTTCTGCAACCCTGAATGGTATTCCCTTCAAGCAACAATTTCCATGTATTATTCCAGCTTTCACTGATTGGGGTCCCGTACATTGAGAATATCCCGGATACACAAAGTTCAGTGCTTTCAGTATCCTGATCTTTGAAAAATGTAACAATTTTCAACAAGACAATGTATCTTTATCCACATTGTTTACACGCTGTTGCAGACCAGCGTTAACAGTCCATGTTTAAAATAGACCAATAGTTCCTCCACAGCAACTTTCTAAAAAAAGAACAGTGTAACAATTTCCACAGCTGACACTGTTGCAGGATAATTGTCCGCTGTTTGTAGTTGCCGGCAAAGTGAGTTCTCTAATAGAGGGCTATTAGTTGATCCACTGTGTTTTATGTCATACAATGCAGCTTAGTAACTCTGTTCTTTTCTCATATGGCAACAGCGGTAATTACCGTGATCGGTGTCACTTTAGTTAGAGGAATGTTATACCTCCTGTGTATTTCCCCACATGTGTGGGCTTACCTCCACCTGCGCTCTGCTCGATGGGACCAGTAGATAGTCTTTTATGCCGCTCAGTGTGCCGGCGTCCCGGCTGCGGTGTTAGCGTCCCTCGTGTCTCTTCACTGCTACCTCTCACGTGATGTTCCTACGTGAGGTATGCAGACGCTTGTTACCGAGCGCTGGCGGGATGACGTATCCACTCTTTTCCAATAGGTATCCAGGAAGTTCTTCTCTTTATAAAAAAGTGCACTTTTGATCCAAATAGGGTTCGGGGTCTTTAGTCCAGGATATTACCTAGATGCTCACCAAACGCATTTCGGGGAGACGCTGTCCCCTTCCTGAGTGGTATCGCCCCGATTCCATTGTACATGTGTTTTATAGTTGCTGTCGGTCTTTTTGAAAATCTGTTCCGGATCCCAGTTATATACATGGAAATTGTTGCTTGAAGGGAATACCATTCAGGGTTGCAGAAACCGGCGGCACCATTGTCTATTGAATTTAATAGTTAGGACCATATTGGGTCCAAAGACGTCTAGTGCCATCGGTTTCTGCACCACATTTTTGATGTTTTTGATGTTTTAAGATTTTAATATATGATTTATTGTATTTATATTGTATTTTATTGAAAATTTATCTGTGACAGATGATAATACCTCTAATTTAATTTTATCCAATAAACCATGTTTATATTCCATATATGAGTGCCAGTCCAATCCAATTTTCCACTTAGTTAATAAAGTATGGACCCATGAAAGGTCCTCTTTAACAGAATCCGAACACGGATAGAACGTGCAAAGATCCAACAGAATCTGAAACTGCACAGCCAGGGACAGGACTTATACTCAGGACCCTCATTAGTCAAGCAGGTGCAAACACAAGACCAGTGATGAGCGGCAGGGACAATATTCGAATTTGCAATATTTCGCGAATATTTGGGCGAATATTCATCATATATTCGAGAATTCATGATCTCCAGTCATTATTTCCTTGATTGCAAAAATCATCAATCGGAAAAATTTGCAATAAAAATTCACGATGCGAAAAATTCAACACTAGTCCTAAAGTCAAAGATATTGCAGCTTTCTCCTTGGCCCACAAGAAAGAAGCAGTGAGGGATCATGGGTACTGATGAAAAAAAATCTAGGATATTCACGATTACGAAGATATAGCACTATATTCTAGAATTCCCAAAAAGTGGCAATATTCTCGATAAAAATTTGCGATTAGAATATTCGCGATCAACACTACACAAGACCAGGGAACATTTACTCTTGCAATACAGAACTGAGGGAAGATACAAGTATTTTGGCACTAATTCACACCCACAAGTAGCCAAGGGCAGGATACAAGTGGCAACAGAAACAGCTATTGAACATGATGGCACAACTTCGTACCCAGAAGATGCTGGTGTCTGAACATGCAGTACAGTGGCACAAGTAATATGCCATTGTAACAGGCTAGGGCTCTATCTCCGTTTCGTTCTAGAGCACTTCTCTCTCCTCGTTCTAGCAATCGGTGGTGAACTCGGCACTCTCTATGACATATCAAAAGTTTTCTGAAAACTCAGTGACCTTTTATTGATCTTCAGGACAATGATGAAATTACTAGATCCTAACAAGACCCATCCGGTTTGTTACTAGCGTCACTATATTGGGGACATTTTGCCCTGTAACCGGAGCCAAGTTATTGGTTGGTAGTCAAGTTGAGACAGGAAAGAAAATAATAATAATTTATGACAAATTTCATATACTGTATAGCTGCTGTCAATAATGGCAAATGTATTCATTGGCACAGATCCATGCATTAATTTTCAAAGTATCTGACTATGAAGGTGACTGTAGTCAGAATCTGCTACTTACCCCAGTATTCTGAGCACTAGGATGAAATATACCCGGGGGTGAAACAGGACTAAATAGATCATATAGGTAAAGAAGATATATTACAACTTGACAGAGGGTTATATCTTATAGCTATAAACCCAAAAATGTGAACTCTGGAAAAAAAAATATTGTAATATTGTACTGTCAGACAGTCAGTTATAAACTGTCTTGTGCGGTTCTCCTCTTTCTTCACCGCACTTTGCTGTAGACCTCATGACGGAAGATAGAGCTTCCTCAATTCTTATTCATCATTCAGTGATGAAATGTACAGAAGAGATTTATAGAGATGCCGCTGATCCAGCTACAAATTCCTGGCTCATTGTCACAAGGGACCTGTTGGATTTGTAGGTCTGGTGGCATATGGACATGGTAGAGGGGGCCCTCAATTAAGACCGCCCTCCCGACCAGCCAGAGCAGACGGCCTCTTACACAGCGCCCTCCAACCCATGCCTCTTGAACCCCAGCTTTGTGATGAGCCATGGGAGCCCTCAGTTACACTCACGGGTCTTCAAGAAATCCTCTGTTTATTCACCAAATGTGCAACGTTTCTCAAGCATTGAATGAGGTGTGCAAACAAAGGTATAAATGCCCTCCCTACGAGTCACATGACCAACAGCATAATATGCAAATTATATACAATTTATTTAAATATGCAGATTGCGCAGTATACCATGCCTCCTAATAATCATCCAATGATATCAGAGAGTTGTAAAGAGGGGTGCACCTAGCCCTTCTGCTGCCTGAGGCAAAAATGGAAATGGCGCCCCAACCCCCCATCGCCAATTTTTTAACCTAACCCCTTCCCTCCAGCGCTACTGTTAAAGACATACTTGGAAAACATTACATACAGAGATACAAAACATACAGGGTAATACAGCCCCACATACTGTGGAAGCAGACAATCCCCCTTCTGCTGCCCCTCTCTTGACCTGAAGGGCGACCCATCTGGCAAGTGGATATTGTCTATTATTGTTGTGTATAGGTCTGGTGGCGTCTCCCGATTCCCGAACAGCAGTAGGGACACACCACCAGCCAGTGAGTGGTAGGCATGCCCATTCAGTGGATCGGCCCCGCTCATGTTAATGAAGGGCATGCCCCTTTTGGGTATGCACCATGGTGTGGATGGGGTAGCAGGGGTGATGTCCCCACACTCAGGTGGAGGGTACGCCCCGGCTCAACTGGTTCACAAATTTAATTGAGGTATAACTGGAATGAGGGCTATGCCCCTCCCTATGTGTGAATGGAGCCCACTTTAATGCAGTCCCATAATTTACCATCCCATTATGGGCATTTTTATTACCAGGATATTTCCAATATTAATAATCTCTTAATCCAGGTAAGATGACCGCCTCTAGTTAGTGTATGAAATGCTGTTAATAGAAGACTGGTGATCCCGATGGACAGTCAATCTTCTAGTCTTCCCATTTTGGACACCAGATATATGGTTTGCCATCCCTACCATCACTACACAGACAGCGCTGAGCCTGAGGATGACAACTGAAAACGGGTGCATGAGCAGTTGGTAAGGCTTCTCCATTTTCCAAGGAACTGCAGGGACACAGGCACACTAGTATTCCCAATATGCCAGGCCTAGTAGTGATACAGAGCTGAGCACATTTTTTTACGTTTTAAAAAACATAAAAAATATGCAGGGTAGTAGCCAAAAATGTCTGTCAGCAATAACTATCTCCACACAGATCCAATTTTTAATTTTTTTTAGTGGTGGTGTAGTGGGGGGTTATTGAATTTATTAAAACCATTTCAATGTTTCCCTTAGGCAGCACGAAGGCAATGTGCTTCCCTGCCTCTGGCCATAAAGCACTGAAGGAAGGGGGGCCTAAGCTGAACTCTTGCACCAGGGCCCATGAGCCTTTAGCTACGCCCCTGACACAGAGCCAGAATGTGGGTAGTATTAGCAGCACCAGCTATCCAGCAAAAAGTAGTAGTAGTAGTAGGCCACAGTTGGCCCTGGCTTCGGAAAGGCATTATAGTTGAGGAGAAAGAGGATGAGATTGTGAATTGGATGGCTCAGACCTCCTCTAAGTTGCATCAGGATGACATGCAGGTGACTTTAGAGTCTGACACCATGTTGTGGAGTAAGGGGTCACAGCTTCTGAGACTGATTCATTAGCGTTGATTGTGGTGGCAAAACGAACGCTGCTCCAGTTTTGGTTGAGGCCTGAGGTTCCATCGGAGAATGTGGTGACCAAGCAGTTGGCACTATAAATGCATCACAACAGAACACATTCATGGCAGCATAAACTCACTACGTGTTTCGGGGACCACTTCCCCTTCATCAGGTGAATAGTGTTGCAACCTGATGAAGTGGTCCCCAAAACACGTAGTGAGTTTGCAATAAATACTTCTGAAGATTCTCCATTCGCATCTGGTTGGTTCCTTTGCGCCGAGGGATGTTCCTTTCTTTTACAGCCAGGAAGAAGAAACTGATGTCTCCTCCTCATTGCTCCGATGCTATTACTTAGCATACAGCACGGGAGAATGTAACGGGGCCACAGCGGGCGAACGGAGCGACACCCAGAAATAGTAGTAATTGCAGGGACATCCCCCATGTATGCCCTACATGTCCTGCTACTTAGTTAATAAAGTATGGACCCATGAAAGGTCCTCTTTAACCTCCTCAGGACCGCCGTACGCAGGATTGCGTCTTTGCGGCGGTCCTGTTGTTCTGGGTGGACGCGCCGGTGCGTCCTCTCGCGAGACGCGAGATTTCGTGCATTGCCGGCCCGCGCATGCGCATCGCGGGCCGGCAAAAGTTAAAGAAGTATTTCGTCACCAGCCTGCCAGCAACGATCATTGGCTGGCAGGCTGGCGATTTTCAAAAAATCGAATCACAAGCCAGATAACAGATCATATTAGTAAATATGATCTGTTATATGGCTTCTCTGCTCCTCTGCTGGTCCTTTTCGTCGGTTGGATCCAGCAGAGGAGCAGACTTCACAGTGAGTAGCACCAACACCACACTTTAGCCCCAGATCACCCCCCTGCACCCCAATTAACCCTTTGATCACCCCTTTGATCGCCCCTGTCAATCACTATTGAAAGGAAAAAAAGTGATCAGTGTAAACTGTCACTTTTTTTTTTTCACTAGTATTGACTGTTAGGTTTTAGGATAGTTTAGGCCCCTTGGTTAGGTAGTTAGCGTCAGTTAGCGCCCAGCCCACCGCACCGCAGTCACTTTTATTCGCTGATTAGCGTATCGCTAATCAGCATTTGTACTTTTATAGTATCTGTAAGTGATCAAAACTGATCACGGTCAGATCTATAATAGTATTAGTGTCACTTTAGTTCGCCCTCCACCCAAAACGCAGTGTTTGCCCGATCAGGCCTGATCGGTCGCCCACACGTGCGTTCACCCACGCCCGCCCCACCGCAGTGACAAAAAAATTTTTGTTTTTTGATCACTGCACATTCACTTTACAAGCGCTGCGGCGATAAAAAAATCAGTTTTGATATTTTTTATCAACCGCAGCAGCCTCCGGTACTTCGCTAGCCTCCCCTTTGTAAGACAGGTTTGCTTTTTTTCTTGGGTAGTCTCAGGGAATACCCCTAAATTTAGTAGTCCAAATGGCAAACAGGGGGTATTCTTCTGAAGAGGCCTACAGGATTCTGACCCAGTCGGATGAGGAGTGGGAACCCTCATCTGATGAATCTAGCGGGTCAGAATATGAACCTGTGGAAAGCAGTGGCTCTCTGACCCAAAGTTCGGACGAGGAGGTGGAGGTCCCTGGCAGCACCAGGCATACCCGGCCCCGTGTCGCTAGACCACAGGTTACGCAGGATCCGTTTCAAGAGCAGCAGAGTGGGGCTGTCGCTGCCGGATCACGTGGTGAGGCATACACCATCAGCGCAGCCCTTCCTGGACCTAGTACCAGCACTGCCGTACAACATGGTGACGTGGCGAGCACCAGAAGGGCAGTTGAAGCTGGTACGGTGGCACGTGCACTAGTTACCCCGTCGCAGCCACCGCGCAGACAGGCCCGTAGAGCCCCTAGAATCCCTGAGGTGCTGGCAAACCCTGATTGGCAGTCACCAACTTCAGCCGCACCTGTAGTTCCCCCTTTCACCGCCCAGTCTGGAGTTCGGGTTGAGACGGCTCAAATCGGTTCGGCCCTGGGATTTTTTGAGCTGTTCTTGACTGCGGAGCTCTTGGACTTAGTCGTGGCAGAAACAAATCGGTATGCCACACAATTTATATCCGCCAACCCGGGAAGCTTTTATGCCCAGTCTTTCCGGTGGAAACCAGTCCAAGTTTCCGAACTTAAAATTTTTTTAAGCCTTCTCCTCAACATGGGTCTAACTAAAAAGCATGAATTGCGGTCATATTGGTCCACGAACCCAATTCATCACATGCCCATGTTCTCTGCTGCTATGTCCAGGACACGATTTGAGACCATCCTACGTTTTCTGCATTTTAGCGACAACACCACCTCCCGTCCCAGAGGCCACCCAGCTTTTGACCGGCTCCACAAAATTCGGCCCCTCATAGACCATTTCAACCAGAAATTTGCAGATTTGTATACCCCCGAGCAAAACATCTGCGTAGACGAGTCCCTAATACATTTTACCGGGCGCCTTGGCTTCAAACAATACATCCCAAGCAAGCGTGCCCGGTATGGGGTCAAATTGTATAAGCTCTGTGAAAGGGCCACAGGTTATACCCACAAATTTCGGATCTATGAGGGAAAAGATCAGACCCTGGAGCCGGTCGGTTGCCCTGACTACCTGGGGAGCAGTGGGAAGACAGTCTGGGACTTGGTGTCACCCTTATTCGGCAAGGGGTACCATCTTTATGTGGACAATTTCTACACAAGTGTGGCCCTCTTTAGGCATTTGTTTCTAGAACGGATTTGCGCCTGTGGCACCGCGCGAACTAGTCGCGTGGGCTTCCCCCAACGGCTTGTAACCACCCGTCTTGCAAGGGGGGAGAGGGCTGCCTTGTGTAATGAAGAACTGCTCGCGGTGAAATGGAGAGACAAGCGTGACGTTTACATGCTCTCCTCCATTCACGCAGACACGACAATCCAAATTGAAAGGGCAACCCGTGTCATTGAAAAGCCCCTCTCAGTCCACGACTATAATGCGCTCATGGGAGGGGTGGACTTCAATGACCAGATGTTGGCTCCCTATTTAGTTTCCCGCAGAACCAGACGCTGGTATAAGAAGGTGTCTGTATATTTAATTCAATTGGCTGCCTATAATAGTTTTGTTCTCTACAGTAAGGCTGGGAGAACAGGATCCTTCCTCAAATTCCAGGAAGAGATCATCGAGAACCTCCTGTATCCAGGAGGTTCCGTGGCCCCATCCACCAGTGTAGTTAGCCGTCTACACGAGCGACATTTCCCCAGTGTCGTTGCTGGTACCTCAACCCAACCGCCACCCCGAAAAAAATGTCGTGTCTGTAGCAGGAGTGGAATAAGGCGTGACACCCGCTATTTCTGTCCTGACTGTCCTGACCACCCTGCCCTATGCTTTGGTGAGTGTTTCCGGAAGTACCACACACAGGTACACCTAGCATAGGGATTGCATCTCACAGGACAGGCACACAGGGCTATTAGGGCCCTTTTACTCACAGCTGCTGCAAACCTCTCCTTTCACCTGGGATAAAGTGCATAACGTACTTCGCCACATCTTTGGGCGATTTGCGCTTTGCACATTGTCCCATGGGGAAGGAGAGGTTTGTTCTATAAAGGTAAAAAAAACTAAACAAAAAAAAAATTACCGGTAAGTAAAAAAGTTAAACGTTCAGTTAAAAAAGTTTAAAAAAAGTTTCTATGTTCTGTTCAACAGTTAATAAATTTATTGCGTTGCGGCCTGGTTTTTTCTTTTTTGTTTTGTTTTTTTTACCTTTCAGGTGGACCAACCGATCGACTAGCTGCAGCACTGATGTGCATTCTGACAGAAGCATTGCGCTGCTGTCAGATTACACGCAAGTCGGTGTATGCGGCGCTGCAAGACGAGATTTCTCCTCTGCAGTAAAAGATATGTTTGCCGAGGCATATGAGCTGAGGAGGTGGCGGTGTTCATATACTTTGGCAAACACTTTGTATATATAAAAAAAAAAAATCCCGGCAATGATTTATTCATCCACATCGATTGATGTGAATGGAGAAATCTGGTTTGCCAGGGCATACGAGCTGAAGTGGGTATGGATGTTGGGCGGAGCTCCTATGTCCTGGCAGACGCCTTTCCCCTCCTTTTTTTTTTTTTGGCAGAGATTTTTTCATCCACATTGATCGATGCGAATGAAGAAATCTGTGCCGTTCATTTTTTTCTTTCAGCCCAGAGGCTGAACGGAAAAAAAAAATCTCATTACCCGTATGCTCAATATAAGGAGAATAGCAGAAACTCCTAATGCTGGGCATACATGTAATGATTGTGGAGACCCTCAAATGCCAGGGCAGTACAAACACCCCACAAATAACACCATTTTGGAAAGAAGACACCCCAAGGTATTCGCTGAGGGGCATATTGAGTCCATGAAAGATTGAAATTTTTGTCCCAAGTTAGCGGAAATGGAGACTTTGTGAGAAAAAAATCAAAAAAATCAATTTCCGCTAACTTGTGCCAAAATTATTTTTTTTCTATGAACTCGCCATGCCCCTCATTGAATACCTTGGGGTGTCTTCTTTCCAAAATGGGGTCACATGTGGGGTATTTATACTGCCCTGGCATTTTAGGGGCCCCAAAGCGTGAGAAGAAGTCTGGTATCCAAATGTCTAAAAATGCCCTCCTAAAAGGAATTTGGGCCCCTTTGCCCACCTAGGCTGCAAAAAAGTGTCACACATGTGGTATCTCCGTATTCAGCAGAAGTTGGGGAATATGTTTTGGGGTGTCATTTTACATATACCCATGCTGGGTGAGATAAATATCTTGGTCAAATGCCAACTTTGTATAAAAAAAATGGGAAAAGTTGTCTTTTGCCAAGATATTTCTCTCACCCAGCATGGGTATATGTAAAATGACACCCCAAAACACATTCCCCACCTTCTCCTGAGTACGGAGATACCAGATGTGTGACACTTTTTTGCAGCCTAGGTGGGCAAAGGGGCCCACATTCCAAAGAGCACCTTTCAGATTTCACAGGTCATTTACCTACTTACCAGACATTAGGGCCCCTGGAAAATGCCAGGGCAGTATAACTACCCCACAAGTGACCCCATTTTGGAAAGAAGACACCCCAAGGTATTCCGTGAGGGGCATGGCAAGTTCCTAGAATTTTTTATTTTTTGTCACAAGTTAGTGGAAAATGATGATTTTTTTTTTTTTTTTTTTTCTTACAAAGTCTCATATTCCACTAACTTGTGACAAAAAATAAAAAGTTCTATGAACTCACTATGCCCATCAGCGAATACATTGGGGTCTCTTCTTTCCAAAATGGGGTCACTTGTGGGGTAGTTATACTGCCCTGGCATTCTAGGGGCCCAAATGTGTGGTAAGGAGTTTGAAATCAAATTCAGTAAAAAATGACCTGTGAAATCCGAAAGGTGCTCTTTGGAATATGGGCCCCTTTGCCCACCTAGGCTGCAAAAAAGTGTCACACATCTGGTATCCCCGTACTCAGGAGAAGTTGAGGAATGTGTTTTGGGGTGTCTTTTTACATATACCCATGCTGGGTGAGATAAATATCTTGGTCAAATGACAACTTTGTATAAAAAAATGGGAAAAGTTGTCTTTTGCCAAGATATTTCTCTCACCCAGCATGGGTATATATAAAATGACACCCCAAAACACATTCCCCACCTTCTCCTGAGTACGGAGATACCAGATGTGTGACACTTTTTTGCAGCCTAGGTGGGCAAAGGGGCCCATATTCCAAAGAGCACCTTTCGGATTTCACAGGTCATTTTTTACTGAATTTGATTTCAAACTCCTTACCACACATTTGGGCCCCTAGAATGCCAGGGCAGTATAACTACCCCACAAGTGACCCCATTTTGGAAAGAAGACACCCCAAGGTATTCCGTGAGGGGCATGGCGAGTTCCTAGAATTTTTTATTTTTTGTCACAAGTTAGTGGAAAATGCTGATTTTTTTTTTTTTTTTTTTTCATACAAAGTCTCATATTCCACTAACTTGTGACAAAAAATAAAAACTTCCATGAACTCACTATGCCCATCAGCGAATACCTTGGGGTCTCTTCTTTCCAAAATGGGGTCACTTGTGGGGTAGTTATACTGCCCTGGCATTCTAGGGGCCCAAATGTGTGGTAAGGAGTTTGAAATCAAATTCAGTAAAAAATGACCTGTGAAATCCGAAAGGTGCTCTTTGGAATATGGGCCCCTTTGCCCACCTAGGCTGCAAAAAAGTGTCACACATCTGGTATCCCCGTACTCAGGAGAAGTTGAGGAATGTGTTTTGGGGTGTCTTTTTACATATACCCATGCTGGGTGAGATAAATATCTTGGTCAAATGACAACTTTGTATAAAAAAATGGGAAAAGTTGTCTTTTGCCAAGATATTTCTCTCACCCAGCATGGGTATATATAAAATGACACCCCAAAACACATTCCCCACCTTCTCCTGAGTACGGAGATACCAGATGTGTGACACTTTTTTGCAGCCTAGGTGGGCAAAGGGGCCCATATTCCAAAGAGCACCTTTCGGATTTCACAGGTCATTTTTTAATGAATTTGATTTCAAACTCCTTACCACACATTTGGGCCCCTAGAATGCCAGGGCAGTATAACTACCCCACAAGTGACCCCATTTTGGAAAGAAGAGACCCCAAGGTATTCGCTGATGGGCATAGTGAGTTCATGGAAGTTTTTATTTTTTGTCACAAGTTAGTGGAATATGAGACTTTGTAAAAAAAAAAAAAAAAAAAAAAAAAATCATCATTTTCCGCTAACTTGTGACAAAAAATAAAAAGTTCTATGAACTCACTATGCCCATCAGCGAATACCTTAGGGTGTCTACTTTCAGAAATGGGGTCATTTGTGGGGTGTTTGTACTGTCTGGGCATTGTAGAACCTCAGGAAACATGACAGGTGCTCAGAAAGTCAGAGCTGCTTCAAAAAGCGGAAATTCACATTTTTGTACCATAGTTTGTAAACGCTATAACTTTTACCCAAACCATTTTTTTTTTACCCAAACATTTTTTTTTTATCAAAGACATGTAGAACTATAAATTTAGAGCAAAATTTCTATATGGATGTCGTTTTTTTTGCAAAATTTTACAACTGAAAGTGAAAAATGTCATTTTTTTGCAAAAAAATCGTTAAATTTCGATTAATAACAAAAAAAGTAAAAATGTCAGCAGCAATGAAATACCACAAAATGAAAGCTCTATTAGTGAAAAGAAAAGGAGGTAAAATTCATTTGGGTGGTAAGTTGCATGACCGAGCAATAAACGGTGAAAGTAGTGTAGGTCAGAAGTGTAAAAAGTGGCCTGGTCTTTCAGGGTGTTTAAGCACTGGGGGCTGAGGTGGTTAACAGAATCGGAACACGGATAGAACGTGCAAAGATCCAACAGAATCTGAAACTGCACAGCCAGGGACAGGACTTATACTCAGGACCCTCATTAGTCAAGCAGGTGCAAACACAAGACCAGTGATGAGCAGCAGGGACAATATTCGAATTTGCGATATTTCGCGAATATTTGGGCGAATATTCATCATTACTGTATAGTTCGAGTTCGTACCGAATTTTGGGGTGTCCGTGACACGGACCCGAACCCGAACATTTTCGTAAAAGTCTGGGTTCGGGTTCGGTGTTCGGCGCTTTCTTGGCGCTTTTTGAAAGGCTGCAAAGCAGCCAATCAACAAGCGTCATACTACTTGCCCCAAGAGGCCATCACAGCCTTGCCTACTATTGGCATGGCTATGATTGGCCAGTGCAGCATGTGACCCAGCCTCTATATAAGCTGGAGTCACGTAGCGCTGCACGTCACTCTGCTGTTACAAGTGTAGGGAGAGGTTGCAGCTGCGACGTTAGGGCGAGATTAGGCAGATTAACTCCTCCAAAAGACTTAAGACAGTGATCGATCTACAGCTGTGGATCATTGAACTGCTGCTATTCAATTGCTCACTGTTTTTAGGCTGCCCAGAGCGTTTTTCAGTCACTTTTTTCTGGGATGATCGGCGGCCATTTTGTGGCTTGTGGTGCGCCAGCACAAGCTGCCACCAAGTCCATTTAACTATCAATAGTGTGGTTATTTTTTGATATATCCTACATCAGGGGCAAGCTGTCACCAAGTCCATTTAACCATCAATAGTGTGGTTATTTTTGGGCTATATCCTACATCAGGGGCAAGCTGCCACCAAGTCCATTTAACCATCAATAGTGTGGTTATTTTTTGGCTATATCCTACATCAGGGGCAAGCTGCCACCAAGTCCATTTAACCATCAATAGTGTGGTTATTTTTGGGCTATATCCTACATCAGGGGCTTGGCTGTGCTTGCTATTTTATTGAGGGGTGAAATACAATTGCCAAAATAGCAGTACCCTAAATCTGGTGTTTCAGCTGTAGCTAGCCAATTGTAATACTGTCTGCTGTCTGGCAAAGGATATATTTTTGTTCTGGGTTGAAATACAATTCTCAACTTAGCAATTTCCTAAATTTGTCGTTTCTGATGTATCAGGGCTACTTTAAATCTATTCATTAAAAGGGTATATTAGATTCAAGGTGCTGATAGGGTCATTCTCAATAAATTCACACACACGCTACTGTGCATATCCAAGTCTAATTCTGTCCGTAAACGTATACCTGTCACCCAGCGCCTAAATAATAGGCCTCAAATTTATATTCAGCTAAATCTGTGGTTATTGCTGTAGCTGGTCAAGTTATTTTGTGTCCGTCAAAGCACAGTTTTTGTTCTGGGTTGAAATACAATTCCCAACCTAGCAATTTCCTAAATTAGTGGTTTCTGCTGTATCAGGCCTACTTTAAATCTATCGATAAAAGGGTATATTAGATTCAAGGTGCTGATAGGGTCATTCTCAATAACTTCACACACACGCTACTGTGCATATCCAAGTCTAATTCTGTCCTAAATATCTGACAATGGACTGTTCCAGTGGTGGGTGACGTGAAGCCTGATTCTCTGCTATGACATGAAGACTGAATCTCTGCTGACATGAAGCCAGATTCTATGTTATGGGACCTCTCTCCTCTGCCTGGGTGCCGGGGCCTAAATATCTGACAATGGACTGTTCCAGTGGTGGGTGACGTGAAGACTGATTCTCTGCTGACATCAAGCCAGATTCTCTGCTATGGGACCTCTCTCCAATTGATATTGATTAATTTTTATTTATTTTATTTTTATTTTAATTCATTTCCCTATCCACATTTGTTTGCAGGGGATTTACCTACATGTTGCTGCCTTTTGCAGCCCTCTAGCTCTTTCCTGGGCTGTTTTACAGCCTTTTTAGTGCCCAAAAGTTCGGGTCCCCATTGACTTCAATGGGGTTCGGGTTCGGGACGAAGTTCGGGTCGGGTTCGGATCCCGAACCCGAACATTTCCGGGAAGTTCGGCCGAACTTCTCGAACCTGAACATCCAGGTGTTCGCTCAACTCTATTCATCATATATTCGAGAATTCATGATCTCCAGTCATTATTTTCTTAATTGCAAAAATCATCAATCGGAAAAATTCGCAAGAAAAATTCACGATGCGAAAAATTGTGATCAACACTAGTCCTAAAGTCAAAGATATTGCAGCTTTCTCCTTGGCCCACAAGCAAGAAGCAGTGAGGGATCATGGGTACTGATGAAAAAAAATCTAGGATATTCACGATTACGAAGATATAGCACTATATTCTAGATGTTCGCGAATTCCCAAAAAGTGCCAATATTCTCGATAAAAATTAGCGATTAGAATATTCGCGATCAACACTACACAAGACCAGGGAACATTTACTCTTGCAATACAGAACTGAGGGAAGATACAAGTATTTTGGCACTAATTCACACCCACAAGTAGCCAAGGGCAGGATACAAGTGGCAACAGAAACAGCTATTGAACATGATGGCACAACTTCGTACCCAGAAGATGCTGGTGTCTGAACATGCAGTACAGTGGCACAAGTAATATGCCATTGTAACAGGCTAGGGCTCTATCTCCATTTCGTTCTAGAGCACTTCTCTCTCCTCGTTCTAGCAATTGGTGGGGAACTCGGCACTCTCTATGACATATCAAAAGTTTGCTGAAAACTCAGTGACCTTTTATTGATCTTCAGGACAATTATGAAATTACTAGATCCTAACAAGACCCATCCTGTTTGTTACTAGCGTCACTATATTGGGGACATTTTGCCCTGTAACCGGAGCCAAGTTATTGGTTGGTAGTCAAGTTGAGACAGGAAAGAAAATAATAATAATTTATGACAAATTTCATATACTGTATAGCTGCTGTCAATAATGGCAAATGTATTCATTGGCACAGATCCATGAATTAATTTTCAAAGTATCTGACTATGAAGGTGACTGTAGTCAGAATCTGCTACTTACCCCAGTATTCTGAGCACTAGGATGAAATATACCCGGGGGTGAAACAGGACTAAATAGATCATATAGGTAAAGAAGATATATTACAACTTGACAGAGGGTTATATCTTATAGCTATAAACCCAAAAATGTGAACTCTGGAAAAAAAAAATATTGTAATATTGTACTGTCAGACAGTCAGTTATAAACTGTCTTGTGCGGTTCTCCTCTTTCTTCACCGCACTTTGCTGTAGACCTCATGGCGGAAGATAGAGCTTCCTCAATTCTTATTTTAGCCAATGTTTTCAGTGATGAAATGTACAGAAGAGATTTATAGAGATGCCGCTGATCCAGCTACAAATTCCTGGCTCATTGTCACAAGGGACCTGTTGGATTTGTAGGTCTGGTGGCATATGGACATGGTAGAGGGGGCCCTCAATTAAGACCGCCCTCCCGACCAGCCAGAGCAGACGGCCTCTTACACAGCGCCCTCCAACCCATGCCTCTTGAACCCCAGCTTTGTGATGAGCCATGGGAGCCCTCAGTTACACTCACGGGTCTTCAAGAAATCCTCTGTTTATTCACCAAATGTGCAACGTTTCTCAAGCATTGAATGAGGTGTGCAAACAAAGGTATAAATGCCCTCCCTACGAGTCACATGACCAACAGCATAATATGCAAATTATATAACACCCCATTGCCTATTTCTTAACCTAACCCCTTCCCTCCAGCCCTACTGTTAAAGACATACTTGAAAAACATTACATACAGAGATACAAAACATACAGGGTAATACAGCCCCTCATACTGTGCTTCCCAATACTATACTGTAGAAGCAGACAATCCCCCTTCTGCTGCCCCTCTCTTGACCAGAAGGGCGACCCATCTGGCAAGTGGATATTGTCTATTATTGTTGTGTATAGGTCTGGTGGCGTCTCCCTGTTGCGGAGCTTCACGGTATACCCTCAATATCTTCACTCAAATCCCCTTGTAGCTGAAGAAGCAGGTCAATAACCAAGAGACAATTTCCCCAGTGACTGGACGACACACAGTTTGGGAGTCAACTGACTTTACTAGGCATGCGCACCTGGTTTCAAACTGCCAACAGCCTCATTTACATACAATACATAGATTACTATGGTACAAGGAAAAGTGGGGTCAGACAATAGCAAGGGCTGATGGGAGGTTGAGGGAGGACACTGCAGCTATTTTACACAGGTCTCCCAGTGTCCCTGAGACAACACCCTGCTGGGGAAACAATGGGACAGGAAAAGGGGGGAGGGGAAGAGGTACAGACAAGAAAGACATTCTGTAAGTGGCTAGGTTTGCCACAATGCTCCCCCAGAACCAAGCCGGCATACACAGTCTGATCCCAACGGATCGGCTTGGGGATGTCCGGAGGAGCGCTCACAGATCACTTTTCAAGTTCAGTTTGTCTGGATAACCCGTCGGCGTTGCCATTTTGCTTCCCAGGGCGGTAGTGGATGGTAAAGTCAAAAGGCTGCAGCGCCAAACTCCAGCGCAGCAGCCGGGCATTGTCTCCTGACACCCTGTTCAGCCACACCAACGGGTTGTGATCTGTGAGTAAGGAAAAGGGTTGTCCGTACAAATAGGGCTGCAGCTTTTTAAGGGCCCACACCACGGCCAGGCATTCTTTTTCTATGGCGGCGTAGCTTACTTCCCGGGGTAAAAGTTTTCTGCTTAAGTAAGCCACTGGATGCTCGCCGCCATCTTCTCCGACTTGGCTCAGTACTGCCCCCAATCCAAACAAAGAAGCGTCTGTGTGGACGTAGAGTTGAGCGAACACCTGGATGTTCGGGTTCGAGAAGTTCGGCCGAACTTCCCGGAAATGTTCGGGTTCGGGATCCGAACCCGAACCGAACTTCGTCCCGAACCCGAACCCCATTGAAGTCAATAGGGGACCCGAACTTTTGGGCACTAAAAAGGCTGTAAAACAGCCCAGGAAAGAGCTAGAGGGCTGCAAAAGGCAGCAACATGTAGGTAAATCCCCTGCAAACAAATGTGGATAGGGAAATTAATTAAAATTAAAATTAAAAAAATAAAAATGAACCAATATCAATTGGACAGAGGTCCCATAGCAGAGAATCTGGCTTCACGTCAGCAGAGAATCAGTCTCTTCATGCCATAGCAAAGAATCTGGCTTCATGTCAGCAGAGAATCAGTCTCTTCATGCCATAGCAGAGAATCTGGCCTTATGTCAGCACAGAATCTGTCTTCATGTCATAGCAGAGAATCAGGCTTCACGTCACCCACCACTGGAACAGGCCACTGTCACACATTTAGGCCCAGGCACCCAGGGAGAGGAGAGAGGTCCCGTAACAGAGAATCTGGCCTTATGTCATTGGCCATGGCCACATTTGTACCTGTCCTCTGCTGTTGCAAAAAACCTCCCTCTGAGTCTCTTTGAAGAGACTGGCCTGAAAGTGCTAAAAATGACCCCTCTTCCTCCTCTTGCTCCTGGGCCACCTCCTCTTCCATCATCGCCCTAAGTGTTTTCTCAAGGAGACATAGAAGTGGTATTGTAACGCTGATAACGGCGTCATCGCCACTGGCCATGTTGGTGGAGTACTCGAAACAGCGCAACAGGGCACACAGGTCTCGCATGGAGGCCCAGTCATTGGTGGTGAAGTGGGTCTGAGCCGCAGTGCGACTGACCCGTGCGTGCTGCAGCTGAAACTCCACTATGGCCTGCTGCTGCTCGCACAGTCTGTCCAGCATATGCAAGGTGGAGTTCCACCTGGTGGGCACGTCGCATATGAGGCGGTGAGCGGGAAGGCCGAAGTTACGCTGTAGCGCAGACAGGCGAGCAGCGGCAGGGTGTGAACGCTGGAAGCGCGAACAGACGGCCCGCACTTTATGCAGCAGCTCTGACATGTCGGGGTAGTTGCGAATGAACTTCTGCACCACCAAATTCAGCACATGCGCCAGGCAAGGGATGTGCGTCAAACCGGCTAGTCCCAGAGCTGCAACGAGATTTCGCCCATTATCGCACACCACCAGGCCGGGCTTGAGGCTCACCGGCAGCAACCACTCGTCGGTCTGTTGTTCTATACCCCGCCACAACTCCTGTGCGGTGTGGGGCCTGTCCCCCAAACATATGAGTTTCAGAATGGCCTGCTGACGTTTACCCCGTGCTGTGCTGAAGTTGGTGGTGAAGGTGTGTGGCTGACTGGATGAGCAGGTGGAAGAAGAGGAGGAGGAAGCTGAGTAGGAGGAGGAGGAGACAGGAGGCAAAGAATGTTGCCCTGCGATCCTTGGCGGCGGAAGGACGTGCGCCAAATAGCTCTCCGCCTGGGGCCCAGCCGCCACTACATTTACCCAGTGTGCAGTTAGGGAGATATAGCGTCCCTGGCCGTGCTTACTGGTCCACGTATCTGTGGTTAGGTGGACCTTGCCACAGATGGCGTTGCGCAGTGCACACTTGATTTTATCGGACACTTGTTTGTGCAGGGAAGGCACGGCTCTCTTGGAGAAGTAGTGGCGGCTGGGAACAACATACTGTGGGACAGCAAGTGACATGAGCTGTTTGAAGCTGTGTGTGTCCACCAGCCTAAATGACAGCATTTCATAGGCCAGTAGTTTAGAAATGCTGGCATTCAGGGCCAGGGATCGAGGGTGGCTAGGTGAGAATTTACGCTTTCTCTCAAATGTTTGTGAGATGGAGAGCTGAACGCTGCTGTGTGACATGGTTGAGATGCTTGGTGACGCAGGTGGTGGTGTTGGTGGTACATCCCATGTTTGCTGGGCGGCAGGTGCCAACGTTCCTCCAGAGGCGGAGGAAGAGGCCGAGGCAGCGGCAGCAGCAGCAGAAGAGGCCGAGGCGGCAGCAGCAGAAGAGGTAGCAGGGGGAGCCTGAGTGACTTCCTTGTTTTTAAGGTGTTTACTCCACTGCAGTTCATGCTTTGCACGCAGGTGCCTGGTCATGCAGGTTGTGCTAAGGTTCAGAACATTAATGCCTCGCTTCAGGCTCTGATGGCACAGCGTGCAAACCACTCGGGTCGTGTCGTCAGCACATTGTTTGGAGAAGTGCCATGCCAGGGAACTCCTTGAAGCTGCCTTTGGGGTGCTCGGTCCCAGATGGCGGCGGTCAGTAGCAGGCGGAGTCTCTTGGCGGCGGGTGTTCTGATTTTGCCCACTGCTCCCTCTTTTGCTACGCTGTTGGCTCGGTCTCACCACTGCCTCTTCCTCCGAACTGTGAAAGTCAGTGGCACGACCTTCATTCCATGTTGGGTCTAGGACCTCATCGTCCCCTGCATCGTCTTCCACCCAGTCTTGATCCCTGACCTCCTGTTCAGTCTGCACACTGCAGAAAGACGCAGCAGTTGGCACCTGTGTTTCGTCATCATCAGAGACGTGCTGAGGTGGTATTCCCATGTCCTCATCATCAGGAAAATAAGTGGTTGTGCGTTAGTGCATTCTATCTCTTCCACCCCTGGGGAAGGGCTAGGTGGATGCCCTTGGGAAACCCTGGCAGCAGAGTCTTCAAACAGCATAAGAGACTGCTGCATAACTTGAGGCTCAGACAGTTTTCCTGATATGCATGGGGGTGATGTGACAGACTGATGGGCTTGGTTTTCATGCGCCATCTGTGCGCTTTCTGCAGAAGACTGGGTGGGAGATAATGTGAACGTGCTGGATCCACTGTCGGCCACCCAATTGACTAATGCCTGTACCTGCTCAGGCCTTACCATCCTTAGAACGGCATTGGGCCCCACCAAATATCGCTGTAAATTCTGCTGGCTACTGGGACCTGAGGTAGTTGGTTCACTAGGACGTGTGGCTGTGGCAGAACGGCCACGTCCTCTCCCAGCACCAGAGGGTCCACTAACACCACCACGACCATGTCCACGTCCGCGTCCCTTATTAGATGTTTTCCTCATTGTTCCCGTTCACCACAATTTTGAGAATGGCAAATTTGGGAATGCTTTTTCAACCCAGAACAAAAAGTCTGCTTTTACGGTCACTACAAATAACTTGACCAGCTAAAACTGTGCAGATTTGGTTGAATAGAGATGTGAGACCTGTTTTTTTTTTGCGCTGTGTGACAGTTATAGGTTTAATCACAGAATGACACTTCTATCAGCACGCTAGCGTTTGTCTTAGGTTTTTCTGAATGACACTATCAATACCTTCAATGTAAGATTTCCTTTTTGGGATAGATTTCAAGTAGGCCTCAAATAACACAAACTAGTTATTTTCAGAATGGCAAATTTGGGAATGCTTTTTCAACCCAGAACAAAAAGTCTGCTTTTACGGTCACTACAAATAACTTGACCAGCTAAAACTGTGCAGATTTGGTTGAATAGAAATGTCAGGTCTATTTTTTAGGCGCTGGGTGACAGGCTCAACTTGCCCCTGATGTAGTATATGGCCAAAAAATAACCACACTGTTGATGGTTAAATGCACTTCGGTGACACAGTCTCAGCCTGCAGCTGATGTAGGATTTAGCACAAAATAACCACACTATCGATGGTTAAATACACTTGGTGATAGCTCGTGCTGGCGCACCACAAGTCACAAAATGGCCGCCGATCACCCCTGAAAAAAAGTGATCTAAAAACGCTCTGGGCAGCCTCAAAAAAGTGAGCAAGTCAATAATAGCACTTCAATGATCCACAGCTGCAGATCGATCACAGAATGACGTCTTTTGGAGGAGTTAATCTGCCTAATCTCGCCCTAACGTCGCAGCAGCGACCTCTCCCTATGCTTGAATCAGCAGAGTGACGTGCGGCGCTACGTGACTCCAGCTTAAATAGAGGCTGGGTCACATGGTGCACTGGCCAATCACAGCCATGCCAATAGAAGGCAAGGCTGTGATGGCCTCTTGGGGCAAGTAGTATGACGCTTGTTGATTGGCTGCTTTGCAGCCTTTCAAAAAGCGCCAAGAAAGCTCCGAACACCGAACCCGGACTTTTACGAAAATGTTCGGGTTCGGGTCCGTGTCACGGACACCCCAAAATTCGGTACGAACCCGAACTATACAGTTCGGGTTCGCTCATCCCTATGTGGACGAGAAAGTGTTTAGTTGGATCAGGGGCGGCAAGTACAGGTGAATTCACAAGAGACGTTTTTAGTTGCTGGAATGCCTGCTCACACTCTGGGGTCCAGACTACTATCTTAGGGAGATTCTTGCGGGTCAAATCGGTGAGTGGTTTGGCCAGGGTACTGTAGTTGGGTACAAATTTACGGTAGTATCCTGCGGTACCTAGGAATGCCAGTACTTGAGTTTTGGTACGAGGGGTTGGCCATTTGTCTACAGCCTCTACCTTTGCCGGTTCGGGTTTTTGTTGGCCGCTCCCTACCCGGTGTCCTAGGTATTGGACTTCTGCCATCCCTATATGGCACTTACTGGGCTTCAGAGTTAATCCTGCCTCCCTAATACGGTCTAGTACGGCTCCTATGTGTGTCAGGTGTTCAGTCCAGGAGTGGCTGAAGATCGCTATATCATCTAGATAGGCGCAAGCGTACTCCTGGAACCCATCCAATAGCCGATCCACCATCCTCTGAAAAGTAGCCGGAGCATTTTTCATCCCGAATGGCATGACCTTAAACTGGTACAGGCCAAACGGGGTGACAAATGCCGACTTAGGGATGGCGTCTTCGGCTAGGGGAATCTGCCAATACCCCTTACAAAGATCTATTGTGGTGAGGTATTGGCCCCTGGCCATTTTGTCCAGGAGCTCGTCTATCCGGGGCATAGGGTAGGCATCGGATACGGTCTTATCATTAAGCCTCCGGTAGTCTACGCAGAAGCGGGTAGTCCCATCCCGCTTCGGCACCAGAACTACTGGGGAAGCCCAAGGGCTTTCAGAGTGCTCTATGACTCCTAGTTGTAGCATTTCTTAAATTTCCTTGCGCATATTATCCTTTACGGATTCAGGTATGCGGTAAGGAGTTTGGCGGATAGGGGTCTGCCCTGGTGTTTCTACTCTGTGGGTGGCTAACGGGGTGTACCCGGGGAGATTAGAAAAAGTGGTTCCCTTTTCCCTTATTAGACTATAAGCCTGCGCCCTTTCCTGGGGACTCAGCCGTTCACCTAACTGAACCTCTTCCAGGTCCTCTTTCTGGCCCTCTTTCTCTAGGAGATCTGGGAGAGGTAAATTGTCAAAGTCCTCTGCGGCAGAGGCACAAATAGCGGTCACCTCTTCTATGCGCTCGTAGTAGGGCTTCAGCATGTTCACATGGAGCATGCGTCTGCCCCCTGCTCCAGCGCACGGGCCGATCACATAGGTGGTATCGCAGATTTGCTCCACCACCTTGTATGGGCCCTGCCAGGAGGCCTGCAGCTTGTCATTAGGGACTGGCCGTAGGATTAACACCTTCTGCCCGACCTGAAAGCTGCGGTCCCTGGCCCCCTTATCGTACCATCTGCGCTGTCGTTGTTGGGCCGCTTGGAGGTTAGCACGTGCCGTCTGGGTCAGAGCCTCCAAGCGTTCCCTAAACTTTAGCACGTATGGGACAATAGGGGTACCATTCGTAGTTACCCCTCCCTCCCAGTGTTCTCTGATAAGGTCTAAGGGACCCCTCACTCTCCTCCCGAACAATAATTCAAAAGGGGAGAATCTCGTGGATTCTTGGGGTACTTCCCTATAGGCAAAGAGCAAGTGGGGCAAAAACCGTTCCCAGTCTTTTTGAGAGTCTATGAACGTGCGGATCATCTGTTTAAAGTGTTCCGTTAAACCGTTCACAGAGCCCGTTGGACTGGGGGTGGTAGGCGGAGTTTAAGATGGGTTTCACCCCACACACTTTCCAGAGTTGGTGGGTGACCTCTGCAGTGAACTGGGTGCCCCTATCCGAAATAATCTCCTGGGGAAATCCCATACGGGAGAATATTCGCATAAGGGCATCGGCTATAGTCTCTGCATGTACATTGGTCAACGCCACTGCCTCTGGGTATCTAGTGGCGTAGTCCACTACGGTCAAGATGTATTTCTTGCCGGAGGGACTGGGTTTCGCTAGGGGTCCTATTATGTCTACAGCTACTCGACTGAAGGGTTCTTCAATTATGGGCAGGGATCTGAGTTTGGCTTTATAGCGATCCCCTCTCTTCCCTACCCTCTGGCAGGTATCGCACGTTTGACAGTATTTTCTAATATCCTTTGAGATACCTGGCCAGAAGAAGTTCTGCGTCAGCCGATGTTTCGTTCGGCTGATTCCTAAATGTCCTGATAATGGTATATCGTGCGCGATGCGCAGCAACTCTTGTCTATACTTTCGGGGTACCACTAACTGCTTAGTGGGCATGGGTATGGACCCTGCTACTACCTTCTCTGCATAGCGGTATATGAGACCTTTGTCCCAAGCATATCTCTCTCCCTCCAACCCTCCTTGGTCCTTGTTTATCCTATCTTTATATACCTGCAGGGAAGGATCTAGGGCCACCTCACTGCCAAATTCCAGGGGGGCATCCCAGGGGAGAATAGGAGGGGTGTGTGGCATATTGTTTACCTGAGCTTCACTGTGATCAGATGGAGCCGTGGTGCGTGTTTGCTGCTGGGTAACAACCGGGTAGGCCTCTTGGATAGTTGGTTGAGGGACAAAAGCAGAGGTGAGCTCCCCCAAGTCGTTGCCCAAAATAACATCAGCGGGCAAATCCTGCATAATTCCCACCTCCACGTTTCCATGCCCTGCCCCCCAATTCAAATGCACCTTGGCAGTGGGAACTTTGTAAATTGCTCCCCCTGCCACCCGTACAGCTACACAGTCTCCGGTGAGGGTGTGCTTAGGCACCAAATGATTTTGGACCAGGGTTAACGTGGCCCCAGAGTCACGTAATCCTTGTATACTCTTCCCCTCCATGTGTACCACCTGGCAGTGCCCTTGGCGGTTGTCTGAGGCGGCTTGTATGGGGTTTACCTCGTGTAGGATCCCCAGAGGCTCTTCTTTTGAGGTGACTGTGGATGTTGGAAGCACAGATTCTCTTTGGCAGCAGTGTACTGCAGCCCGATTGGGAGGAGGAGGACCCTGGTGGTTCCAGTTCTGGCGAGGTCGGTTACGTGGGCAGTCTCTCTGGATGTGCCCCTGTTGGTTGCAGGTGTGGCAGCGGATCAGTGGTCGGGTATTGTACCTAGGAGGGTACGGGTTGTGGCTCGCGGCTGGTCGTGGGTGAGCCAAGGTAGTCACTGCTGGCAGAGGGGTGGTAGATCCATACGTGGTCCGGTGTGGTGTGCGTTGGTCTCGCCTGGTGTCTTGGAACTCGTCAGCTAGCTTGGCTGCCTCTGGTAGGGTACGGGGTTTGCGATCTCATACCCAATTTTGAAGTTCTGTGGTTAGTTCATTAAAAAACTGCTCAATTACTATTAACTGGAACATCTCTTCCATAGTGGTGACCCGTGCCGCTTCCATCCACCCCTTGGCGGCTCGTTGTAGTCGGTGTGCCCATTCAGTGTGTGAGTCTTTTGTTTGTTTCTTGATGTCCCGGAATTTGAGTCGATATGCCTCCGAGGTAATGGCATACCGTGCTAGGATGGCTTGTTTGACTTTGTGATAATTCCTGATGTCTTCGTCTGGGACGGTCCGGTATGCCTCTGCGGCGCGGCCTGACAATCTACCTGCCAGCAGGGGTACTTGGTCGGCTGGGCTGATGTCGTGTAGCTGGCACAACCTTTCGAAATCCTGTAGGTATTCGTCAATATCACTTTCTCCTTCTGTGTAATTTTTAAAAGCTTGGTAGGGAATCTTAGCTTTTCCCTGGGTAGTGCTGGTGGGCGCTGGGGCTCCTTCCCTGACTCGCTGAATAGCGTTTTGCTTCGCTACAATGTACTCGTGTACATCTGCTATCAGTCTTTCTAGTGTCTCCACGGAGGGGGTGTTTGGGTAAAAAGCTAACCTGCTATTGAGCTCTCTTGTAAATTCTGTTGGCTCTGTCTCCTGTGGAGTTGCCGCAGTGGTCGCTCTGTCCCCCTCCATGAGTTCGGCCACCAGAGTAGCTTTGGTTTTGTTGCTGGCTATTCTTCCCCTTGCTTCCAATAATTCCTTTAACGCAGTTCGTTTCAATGTTGCATAATTCGTCTCCATTCACCGTTCGTTCGAATGACTGCACATATTCTCGAACTCCGGTATATCCGAATGGCTGTTTTAACAAACTGCTGCTTTGCTGTGCTGCAAGGCTTGTATCCCGCCGCTTGCCACCAATTGTTGCGGAGCTTCACGGTATACCCTCAATATCTTCACTTAAATCCCCTTGTAGCTGAAGAAGCAGGTCAATAACCAAGAGACAATTTCCCCAGTGACTGGACGACACACAGTTTGGGAGTCAACTGACTTTACTAGGCATGCGCACCTGGTTTCAAACTGCCAACAGCCTCATTTACATACAATACATAGATTACTATGGTACAAAGAAAAGTGGGGTCAGACAATAGCAAGGGCTGATGGGAGGTTGAGGGAGGACACTGCAGCTATTTTACACAGGTCTCCCAGTGTCCCTGAGACAACACCCTGCTGGGGAAACAATGGGACAGGAAAAGGGGGAGGTGAAGAGGTACAGACAAGAAAGACATTCTGTAAGTGGCGATGTTTGCCACACTCCCGATTCCCGAACAGCAGTGAGCCAGTGAGTGGTAGGCATGCCCATTCAGTGGATCGGCCCCGCTCATGTTAATGAAGGGCACGCCCCTTTTGGGTATGCACCATGGTGTGGATGGGGTAGCAGGGGTGATGTCCCCACACTCAGGTGGAGGGTACGCCCCGGCTCAACTGGTTCACAAATTTAATTGAGGTATAACTGGAATGAGGGCTATGCCCCTCCCTATGTGTGAATGGAGCCCACTTTAATGCAGTCCCATAATTTACCATCCCATTATGGGCATTTTTATTACCAGGATATTTCCAATATTAATAATCTCTTAATCCAGGTAAGATGACCGCCTCTAGTTAGTGTATGAAATGCTGTTAATAGAAGACTGGTGATCCCGATGGACAGTCAATCTTCTAGTCTTCCCATTTTGGACACCAGATATATGGTTTGCCATCCCTACCATCACTACACAGACAGCGCTGAGCCTGAGGATGACAACTGAAAACGGGTGCATGAGCAGTTGGTAAGGCTTCTCCTGTTTTCACGGAACTGCAGGGACGCAAGCACACTAGTATTCCCAGTATGCCAGGCCTAGTAGTGATACAGAGCTGAGCACATTTTTTACGTTTTAAAAAACATAAAAAATATGCAGGGTAGTAGCCAAAAATGTCAGTCAGCAATAACTATCTCCACACAGATCCAATTTTTTATTTTTTTTTGGTGGTGGTTGTGGTGGGGGGTTATTGAATTTATTAAAACCAGATTAGCATATACATGTTTACTACACCAATACACAGGGTAGTGCACAACATATTCTGTGAGGCCTAAATATGTCAGGCCTACAGAAGGGTTCCAAATTAAATACACAGAGCCAGAATGTGGGTAGTATTAGCAGCACCAGCTATCCAGCAAAAAGTAGTAGTAGTAGTAGGCCACAGTTGGCCCTGGCTTCGGAAAGGCATTATAGTTGAGGAGAAAGAGGATGAGATTGTGAATTGGATGGCTCAGACCTCCTCTAAGTTGCATCAGGATGACATGCAGGTGACTTCAGAGTCTGACACCATGTTGTGGAGTAAGGGGTCACAGCTTTCCTCCTGGGCCTCCTCCTTGCAGCCCCAGAGAAGGCTTTCAGTGGAATCCTCTCTGTCTTCCCTGCCCCTTCCTAGTGGGGTTTCTTCTTTTTTCCTAAGAATTGGCAAGAACCTCCCCCATGCCCCACGGCAGATACTCAAGAGAGTGCCCCGTGGCAGATACTCAAGCGAGTCTCCCTTAATAATAACTTGTGTGAGAACAGTCACCGTTTGGGCTGCCCTGAGGATGGGGTTCAGGAGGAGGCTGCAGACCCCAGGCATAAATGAGTTGTTGATAATAGTGGCACCTATAGCCACGGGATTGCTGGTGGGGGCAGCGACATTGGCATTTGGGGCAAATGCCGAGCATGGGAGGGGGCCCAGTAGCCCACCATGATATTTCACAGTCTGATAAAAGTGACATTGGAGGGTGAGGACAGGACCTGGGAGCCAGTTCGGGGTGCTGAGAAGGAGACAACATAAGTGGAGAAGGCTGGTGGTAGCAGCAATAAAAAGCAGAAAAAAATATACCGCACAACTTATCTGCTTTGGGATCTGATGATGCCACTGACATTATAGGTGGGCTATGCCCAAAATGTGCCAGAGCTAAGCTGAGCTCGGCTGCCTGTAGCTACATGTGAGCAACATCCACATGGTGTTTTTTCTCCACAAGGCGGGCACACAAAAACAGCCATGTTCAAGATCTTCAGGATTAAGATAAACCATGGGTGTTCAAATACAATCATAGGTACCAGAGGTCTATTACAGCACATGAGGTGGCATCACCAGATACTTTGGGAAAGTACAACTGGCCAGCCTTCCCAATCAGAACAAGTCTGTCCTCTTTCTCCTGGTCCTCTTTGTGGCAGCCAACCCACATCCCCAAGCAATGCAGCATTTCTCCTTATCCTCTGCTTCATCGTGAGACATCTACCATATAACGGAATGTTTGGCCAATAAACCTTTCTCCACTAGCAATTAGCTTGTCTACAAGCTGAGCCCCCATCTGGCAATACCATTGTATTAGAGCCTTGTACTCTCACATGGCCAAGAATGTTGGCCACTTTTTGTGATTCTCATTGTGCAGCAAGCTGCAGTTCATGGTGGACACCTGGAGAGCTGTTACGGGCAGGGAGAGTACATGTCTTTCATGGCCCACTGGGTCACTGTTTTTTGAGGCAGTGGAGAGGTAGCACCCCAGCAACATGGCCAGGTCCGCTTGACTCCACCACCACAATATCAATGGGGCTGGCTCCCACAGCAGACAGTTGCAGCTAAAGCATATCAAGCAAACATCATTATTGCACATGCTTGAGCGTCTGTGTGAGCAGCCATGACACCCACACGTCTCAGTGGTGGGCAGAGTTGGAAAGAACTAGCTCCTTGGGCACGTTGGCCAGAATGGCAACATGTATGAACACGCACTGACAGGTGTATAGTTGACATCAAGCAGTCTGATGATCACGCAGATGCAAAAAGAGATAACAAACCTAGGAGACTAGAGGGTGATATATAACAATTTCCAGGGCAATTAGAGCCACTTTGTTTCAGTCCAAAAAGATTTGGGTCCAAACCGAACTTTTTCAAAAATTCGGCAAACCTGAACCGAACCAAATCTCAAGTGGTTCGCTCATCTCTAGTTCGAATAAGTCTCCCCAGAAGTCCATGGGGTCAGGGTACACAGTAGGTGCCATGGAAAGGCCACAAACCATCATGTTCAGAAAACTGTACTGGCTGCTGCTGGTGTTAGTTGTGGCAGAGGTGGTGGAGGGGAGACTCAGTGGGGAACAGACAAAAGGCTTCCAGCTGCACATGCTGCATCCCTTTCGGCATCAGGACAACATTCCCCCATTTTGCTTTCATAGCGAGGCTCTAAAAGCATGGCTATCCACTAATCATTCGATTTATTGATGGTAATGATACGCATGTCAGTACGTAAACAAATGAGTATACAGCTTGCCAGACTCACCAGCATGCCCGAAGAGGAGTCAGTTGCGTCAGTCTCTGCCCCTCAATGGCTGGTTGATTATGGTCAACATCTTCATTCTTATCATCAAAACTCCATGTCCCTGTCCACGACCAACTCCCCGTCATCCTCCTTAAGTGATATTGTCCATGCGGCCCTCAACAGCCACAGGAAGGTGAGCAACATGGGGAAACTTCAGCCATCCCTTGTTGCATCATCTTGAGCAACTGTTCTAATATAAATACAGTTGTGTTCAAAATAATAGCAGTGTGTTTAAAAAAGTCAATACAGCTCAAAATCCTTCTAATAGCTTTTATTTCCATTCACATAAATGCATTGGGAACACTACACATTCTATTCCAAATAAAAACATGATGAAAAATATATCAAATTTGTTTTGTTCCTCTAAAAAAAAATAACAAAAGTGAATATTACACTGTTCGAAAAAATAGCAGTGTTTGTATTCTTCTTTACAAACTCAAACATTCACTATATAAACTGAGAAATGTTTGAAGATTTTGCTTTCCTTTCACTTCACTAATACTTAGTTGTATAACCGCTGTTTCTGAGAACTGCTGGACGTCTGTGCTGCTCGGAGTCACCACCTTCTGGCCCCTGTGAACAGGTATTCCAGCCCAGGAGGATCGGACCACATTCCACAGTTCTTCTCTATTTCTTGGTTTTGCCTCAGAAACTGCATTTTTGATGTCACCCACAAGTTTTCTATTGGATGAAGATCCGGGGATTGGGCCGGCCGCTCCATAACGTCAGTCTTGTTGGTCTGGAACCAAGATGGTGCACGTTTACTGATGTGTTTGGGGTCGTTGTCTTGTTGGAACACCCATGTCAAGGGCATTTCCTCTTCAACATAAGGCAGCATGACCTCTTCCAGTATTCTGATGGATTCAGACTGATCCATGATCCCTGGTCTGCGATAAATAGGCCCAACACCGTAGTATGAGAACCATCCCCATATCATGATGCTTGTCCACCATGCTTCACTGTCTTCACAGTGCACTGCGGCTGAATTCAGTGTTTGGGGGTCGTCTGACAAACTGTCTCCAGCCACTAGACCCAAAAAGAACAATCTTACTTTCATCAGTCCACAGAATGTCTCGTTAGGCCGGTCAATGTGCAATTTGGCAGATTGTAACCTCTTCAGCACATGTCTCTTTTCCAGCAGTGGGACTTTGCGGGGGCTTCTTGCAGATCGCTCGGCTTCACATCGGCGTCTTCTAATAGTAACAGGACTCACAGGGAACTTTACACCTTCTTTGATCTTCCTGGAGCTGATTGTTGGCCGAGTCCTTGGCATTTTGGCTATTCTTCTATTCATTCTAATGGAAGTTTTCCGCTTTCTTCCACGTCTTTCATGTTTTGGTTGCCATTTTAAAGCATTTGCAAGCCTTTTAGCTGAGCAGCCGATCATTTTCTGCACTTCTTTATATGGTTTCCCCTCTCCAATCAACTTTTTAATCAAGGTACGCTGTTCTTCTGAACAATGTCTGGAACAACCCATTGTCCTCAGAATTTCAGAGAGAAATGCACTGTAACCAGCAGGTACAACATTTGCTGCCTTCCTTCCTTAAATAAGGTCAATAATTGCCACCTGTTTTTCAGGGAATGAATGATCTCACTCATTGAACTCCACACTGCTATTAATGGCATGATTGTTGGGTCTGTTGGGTTTCTATTACTCTACTACACCTGCTAGCAAATTATTTGCCATGTAGAAATATAATTTCTACCAAAAACAGTGATTGATCAGGTTAGTGATGTCTGACTGCTATTATTTTGAACACAACTGTATAAGGGGGATGACACAGTTGTCCCTACTGACAAATCTTGTGGCCATTTTGATGGATATGAGTATGTGACTCTGATGAGCTGCCACCGCCTGACCTGGAAACAACACATGCTTCCTGCAGAGGTGGTCTGCTGAATGGGGAAATCATTCACTGCTTTACACTGCTCAAACAGATGCTCCAGCATGCGCAAGGTAGATTTCCAGCAAGTAGGAACATTGCAGGTAAAGTGGTGTAACGGACCGTTCTGTCACTGCAAGTCCAGGTATTCACTGCCACGTAAGAATGGATGAATGCCACGTAAGAATGGATGAAATGTGCAGACACTCTCCTAGACATGCAATATTCAAATATAATGGGCACCTCAAATATCAAAAGATTAATTAATCCACAACAAGGCGCAAAAATATCTAAAAAATATGACTTTTATTAGTACCTCAAAGTTCATGTCACAGACGACCAACATTTAAAAAAAATATAATAATACCATGAGCAGCATCAGTGAAATAATATCAACAGAACCCCTCCTAACCGCAGCACAACAGCCCTGATAAACTAGCAGATACAGAGGCTACATCGCAACCTTTGAGCTACAGTCAGCATGGTATAGAGCGGGAAGAGCTGAGCCAATTGATATATAGTTTAGTAGAAAAAGATTCAATAAAACTTAAACAAACAGTTATCTCTGTATACACAGTCTAGGAGGTGGTCCTATCAGTGACTGACAGCTCTCTCTGTATACACAGTCTAGGAGGTGGTCCTATCAGTGACTGACAGCTCTCTCTGTATACACAGTCTAGGAGGTGGTCCTATCAGTGACTGACAGCTCTCTCTGTATACACAGTCCAGGAGGTGGTCCTATCAGTGACTGACAGCTCTCTCTGTATACACAGTCTAGGAGGTGGTCCTATCAGTGACTGACAGCTCTCTCTGTATACACAGTCTAGGAGGTGGTCCTATCAGTGACTGACAGCTCTCTCTGTATACACAGTCTAGGAGGTGTCCTATCAGTGACTGACAGCTCTCTCTGTATACACAGTCTAGGAGGTGGTCCTATCAGTGACTGACAGCTCTCTCTGTATACACAGTCTAGGAGGTGGTCCTATCAGTGACTGACAGCTCTCTCTGTATACACAGTCCAGGAGGTGGTCCTATCAGTGACTGACAGCTCTCTCTGTATACACAGTCCAGGAGGTAGTCCTATCAGTGACTGACAGCTCTCTCTGTATACACAGTCCAGGAGGTGGTCCTATCAGTGACTGACAGCTCTCTCTGTATACACAGTCTAGGAGGTGTCCTATCAGTGACTGACAGCTCTCTCTGTATAAACAGTCCAGGAGGTGGTCCTATCAGTGACTGACAGCTCTCTCTGTATACACAGTCCAGGAGGTGGTCCTATCAGTGACTGACAGCTCTCTCTGTATACACAGTCCAGGAGGTGGTCCTATCAGTGACTGACAGCTCTCTCTGTATACACAGTCCAGGAGGTGGTCCTATCAGTGACTGACAGCTCTCTCTGTATACACAGTCTAGGAGTTGGTCCTATCACTGACTGACAGCTCTCTCTGTATACACAGTCCAGGAGGTGGTCCTATCAGTGACTGACAGCTCTCTCTGTATACACAGTCCAGGAGGTGGTCCTATCAGTGACTGACAGCTCTCTCTGTATACACAGTCCAGGAGGTGGTCCTATCAGTGACTGACAGCTCTCTCTGTATAAACAGTCAAGGAGGTGGTCCTATCAGTGACTGACAGCTCTCTCTGTATACACAGTCCAGGAGGTGGTCCTATCAGTGACTGACAGCTCTCTCTGTATACACAGCCAAGGGGGTGGTCCTATCAGTGACTGACAGCTCTCTCTGTATACACAGTCCAGGAGGTGGTCCTATCAGTGACTGACAGCTCTCTCTGAATACACAATCCAGGAGGTGGTCCTATCAGTGACTGACAGCTCTCTCTGTATACAGAGTCCAGGAGGTGGTCCTATCAGTGACTGACAGCTCTCTCTGTATACACAGTCCAGGAGGTGTCCTATCAGTGACTGACAGCTCTCTCTGTATACACAGTCTAGGAGGTGTCCTATCAGTGACTGACAGCTCTCTCTGTATACACAGTCCAGGAGGTGGTCCTATCAGTGACTGACAGCTCTCTCTGTATACAGAGTCCAGGAGGTGGTCCTATCAGTGACTGACAGCTCTCTCTGTATACACAGTCCAGGAGGTGGTCCTATCAGTGACTGACAGCTCTCTCTGTATACACAGTCCAGGAAATGGTCCTATCAGTGACTGACAGCTCTCTCTGTATACACAGTCCAGGAGGTGGTCCTATCAGTGACTGACAGCTCTCTCTGTATACACAGTCCAGGAGGTGGTCCTATCAGTGACTGACAGCTCTCTCTGTATACACAGTTCAGGAGGTGGACCTATCAGTGACTGACAGCTCTCTCTGTATACACAGTCCAGGAAATGGTCTTATCAGTGACTGACAGCTCTCTCTGTATACACGGTGCAGGAGGTGGTCCTATCAGTGACTGACAGCTCTCTCTGTATACACAGTCCAGGAGGTGGTCCTATCAGTGACTGACAGCTCTCTCTGTATACACAGTCCAGGAGGTGGTCCTATCAGTGACTGACAGCTCTCTCTGTATACACAGTCCAGGAAATGGTCATATCAGTGACTGACAGCTCTCTCTGTATACACAGTCCAGGAGGTGGTCCTATCAGTGACTGACAGTTGTTTCTGTATACACAGTCCAGGAGGTGGTCCTATCTGTGACTGACAGCTCTCTCTGTATACACAGTCCAAGAGGTGGTCCTATCAGTGATTGACAGCTCTCTCTGTATACACAGTCCAGGAGGTGTACTATCAGTGACAGACAGTTGTCTCTGTATACACAGTCCAGGAGGTGGTCCTATCAGTGAAAAACAGCTCTCTCTGTATACACAGTCCAGGAGGTGGTCCTATCAGTGACTGACAGCTCTCTCTGTATACACAGTCCAGGAGGTGGTCCTATCAGTGACTGACAGCTCTCTCTGTATACACAGTCCAGGAAATGGTCCTATCAGTGAGTGACAGCTCTCTCTGTATACACAGTCCAGGAGGTGGTCCTATCAGTGACTGACAGCTCTCTCTGTATACACAGTCCAGGAGGTGGTCCTATCAGTGACTGACAGCTCTCTCTGTATACACAGTTCAGGAGGTGGACCTATCAGTGACTGACAGCTCTCTCTGTATACACAGTCCAGGAAATGGTCCTATCAGTGACTGACAGCTCTCTCTGTATACACGGTGCAGGAGGTGGTCCTATCAGTGACTGACAGCTCTCTCTGTATACACAGTCCAGGAGGTGGTCCTATCAGTGACTGACAGTTGTTTCTGTATACACAGTCCAGGAGGTGGTCCTATCTGTGACTGACAGCTCTCTCTGTATACACAGTCCAAGAGGTGGTCCTATCAGTGATTGACAGCTCTCTCTGTATACACAGTCCAGGAGGTGTACTATCAGTGACAGACAGTTGTCTATGTATACACAGTCCAGGAGGTGGTCCTATCAGTGAAAAACAGCTCTCTCTGTATACACAGTCCAGGAGGTGGTCCTATCAGTGACTGACAGATCTCTCTGTATACACAGTCCAGGAGGTGGTCCTATCAGTGACTGACAGCTCTCTCTGTATACACAGTCCAGGAGGTGGTCCTATCAGTGACTGACAGCTCTCTCTGTATACACAGTCCAGGAGGTGGTCCTATCAGTGACTGACAGCTCTCTCTGTATACATAGTCCAGGAGGTGGTCCTATCAGTGACTGACAGCTCTATCTGTATACACAGTCCAGGAGGTGGTCCTATCAGTGACTGACAGCTCTCTCTGTATACACAGTTCAGGAGGTGGACCTATCAGTGACTGACAGCTCTCTCTGTATACACAGTCCAGGAAATGGTCTTATCAGTGACTGACAGCTCTCTCTGTATACACGGTGCAGGAGGTGGTCCTATCAGTGACTGACAGCTCTCTCTGTATACACAGTCCAGGAGGTGGTCCTATCAGTGACTGACAGCTCTCTCTGTATACACAGTCCAGGAGGTGGTCCTATCAGTGACTGACAGCTCTCTCTGTATACACAGTCCAGGAAATGGTCATATCAGTGACTGACAGCTCTCTCTGTATACACAGTCCAGGAGGTGGTCCTATCAGTGACTGACAGTTGTTTCTGTATACACAGTCCAGGAGGTGGTCCTATCTGTGACTGACAGCTCTCTCTGTATACACAGTCCAAGAGGTGGTCCTATCAGTGATTGACAGCTCTCTCTGTATACACAGTCCAGGAGGTGTACTATCAGTGACAGACAGTTGTCTCTGTATACACAGTCCAGGAGGTGGTCCTATCAGTGAAAAACAGCTCTCTCTGTATACACAGTCCAGGAGGTGGTCCTATCAGTGACTGACAGCTCTCTCTGTATACACAGTCCAGGAGGTGGTCCTATCAGTGACTGACAGCTCTCTCTGTATACACAGTCCAGGAGGTGGTCCTATCAGTGACTGACAGCTCTCTCTGTATACACAGTTCAGGAGGTGGACCTATCAGTGACTGACAGCTCTCTCTGTATACACAGTCCAGGAAATGGTCCTATCAGTGACTGACAGCTCTCTCTGTATACACGGTGCAGGAGGTGGTCCTATCAGTGACTGACAGCTCTCTCTGTATACACAGTCCAGGAGGTGGTCCTATCAGTGACTGACAGTTGTTTCTGTATACACAGTCCAGGAGGTGGTCCTATCTGTGACTGACAGCTCTCTCTGTATACACAGTCCAAGAGGTGGTCCTATCAGTGATTGACAGCTCTCTCTGTATACACAGTCCAGGAGGTGTACTATCAGTGACAGACAGTTGTCTCTGTATACACAGTCCAGGAGATGGTCCTATCAGTGAAAAACAGCTCTCTCTGTATACACAGTCCAGGAGGTGGTCCTATCAGTGACTGACAGATCTCTCTGTATACACAGTCCAGGAGGTGGTCCTATCAGTGACTGACAGCTCTCTCTGTATACACAGTCCAGGAGGTGGTCCTATCAGTGACTGACAGCTCTCTCTGTATACACAGTCCAGGAGGTGGTCCTATCAGTGACTGACAGCTCTCTCTGTATACATAGTCCAGGAGGTGGTCCTATCAGTGACTGACAGCTCTATCTGTATACACAGTCCAGGAGGTGGTCCTAACAGTGACTGACAGCTCTCTCTGTATACACAGTCCAGGAGGTGGTCCTATCAGTGACTGACAGCTCTCACTGTTTACACAGTCTAGGAGGTGGTCCTATCAGTGACTGACAGCTCTCTATGTATACACAGTCCAGGAGGTGGTCCTATCAGTGACTGACAGCTCTCTTTGTATACACAGTCCAGGAGGTGGTCCTATCAGTGACTGACAGCTCTCTCTGTATACACAGTCCAGGAGGTGCTCCTATCAGTGACTGACAGCTCTCTCTATATACACAGTCCAGGAGGTGGTCCTATCAGTGACTGACAGCTCTCTCTGTATACACAGTCCAGGAGGCGGTCCTAACAGTGACTGACAGCTCTCTCTGTATACACAGTCCAGGAGGTGTCCTATCAGTGACTGACAGCTCTCTCTGTATACACAGTTCAGTAGGTGTCCTATCAGTGACTGACAGCTCTCTATGTATACACAGTCCAGGAATTGGTCCTATCAGTGACTGACAGCTCTCTCTGTATACACAGTCCAGGAGGTGTCCTATCAGTGACTGACAGCTCTCTCTGTATACACAGTCCAGGAGGTGGTCCTATCAGTGACTGACAGCTCTCTCTGTATACACAGTCCAGGAGGTGGTCCTATCAGTGACTGACAGCTCTCTCTGTATACACAGTCCAGGAGGTGGTCCTATCAGTGACTGACAGCTCTCTCTGTATACACAGTCCAGGAGGTGGTCCTATCAGTGACTGACAGCTCTCTCTGTATACACAGTCCAGGAGGTGGTCCTATCAGTGACTGACAGCTCTCTCTGTATACACAGTCCAGGAGGTGGTCCTATCAGTGACTGACAGCTCTCTCTGTATACACAGTCCAGGAGGTGGTCCTATCAGTGACTGACAGCTCTCTCTGTATACACAGTCCAGGAGGTGGTCCTATCAGTGATTGACAGCTCTCTCTGTATACACAGTCCAGGAGGTGGTCCTATCAGTGAATGACAGCTCTCTCTGTATACACAGTCCAGGAGGTGGTCCTATCAGTGACTGACAGCTCTCTCTGTATACACGGTGCAGGTGGTTGTACTATCAGTGACTGACAGCTCTCTCTGTATACACAGTCCAGGAGGTGGTCCTATCAGTGACTGACAGCTCTCTCTGTATACACAGTCCAGGAGGTGGTCCTATCAGTGACTGACAGCTCTCTCTGTATACACAGTCCAGGAGGTGTCCTATCAGTGACTGACAGCTCTCTCTGTATACACAGTCCAGGAGGTGTCCTATCAGTGACTAACAGCTCTCTCTGTATACACAGTCTAGGAGGTGGTCCTATCAGTGACTGACAGCTCTCTCTGTATACACAGTCTAGGAGGTGGTCCTATCAGTGACTGACAGCTCTCTCTGAATTCAGAGTCCAGGAGGTGTCCTATCAGTGACTGACAGCTCTCTCTGTATACACAGTCCAGGAGGTGGTCCTACTAGTGACTGACAGCTCTCTCTGTATACACAGTCCAGGAGGAGGTCCTATCAGTGACTGACAGCTGTCTTTGTATGCACAGTCCAGGAGGTGGTCCTATCAGTGACTGACAGCTGTCTTTGTATGCACAGTCCAGGAGGTGTCCTATCAGTGACTGACAGCTCTCTCTGTATACACAGTCCAGGAGGTGTCCTATCAGGGACTGACAGCTCTCTCTGTATACACAGTCTAGGAGGTGGTCCTATCAGTGACTGACAGCTCTCTCTGTATACAGAGTCCAGGAGGTGTCCTATCAGTGACTGACAGCTCTCTCTGTATACACAGTCCAGGAGGTGGTCCTACTAGTGACTGACAGCTCTCTCTGTATACACAGTCCAGGAGGTGGTCCTATCAGTGACTGACAGCTGTCTTTGTATGCACAGTACAGGAGGTGGTCCTATCAGTGACTGACAGCTGTCTTTGTATGCACAGTCCAGGAGGTGGTCCTATCAGTGAATGACAGCTCTCTCTGTATACACGGTCCAGGATGTGGTCCTATCAGTGACTGACAGCTCTCTCTGTATACACAGTCCAGGGGGTGTCCTATCAGTGACTGACAACTCTCTCTGTATACACGGTCCAGTTGGTTGTCCTATCAGTGACTGACAGCTCTCTCTGTATACACAGTCCAGGAGGTGGTCCTATCAGTGACTGACAGCTCTCTCTGTATACACGGTGCAGGTGGTTGTCCTATCAGTGACTGACAGATCTCTCTGTATATACAGTCCAGGAGGTGGTCCTATCAGTGACTGACAGCTCTCTCTGTATACACAGTCCAGGAGGTGGTCCTATCAGTGACTGACAGCTCTCTCTGTATACACAGTCCAGGAGGTGGTCCTATCAGTGACTGACAGCTCACTCTGTATACACAGTCCAGGAGGTGGTCCTATCAGTGACTGACAGCTCTCTCTGTATACACAGTCCAGGAGGTGGTCCTATCTTTGACTGACAGCTCTCTCTGTATACACAGTCCAGGAGGTGGTCCTATCAGTGACTGATAGCCTTCTCTGTATACACAGTCCAGGAGGTGGTCCTATCAGTGAATGACAGCTCTCTCTGTATACACGGTCCAGGATGTGGTCCTATCAGTGACTGACAGCTCTCTCTGTATACACAGTCCAGGGGGTGTCCTATCAGTGACTGACAACTCTCTCTGTATACACGGTCCAGTTGGTTGTCCTATCAGTGACTGACAGCTCTCTCTGTATACACAGTCCAGGAGGTGGTCCTATCAGTGACTGACAGCTCTCTCTGTATACACGGTGCAGGTGGTTGTCCTATCAGTGACTGACAGATCTCTCTGTATACACAGTCCAGGAGGTGGTCCTATCAGTGACTGACAGCTCTCTCTGTATACACAGTCCAGGAGGTGGTCCTATCAGTGACTGACAGCTCTCACTGTTTACACAGTCTAGGAGGTGGTCCTATCAGTGACTGACAGCTCTCTATGTATACACAGTCCAGGAGGTGGTCCTATCAGTGACTGACAGCTCTCTTTGTATACACAGTCCAGGAGGTGGTCCTATCAGTGACTGACAGCTCTCTCTGTATACACAGTCCAGGAGGTGCTCCTATCAGTAACTGACAGCTCTCTCTATATACACAGTCCAGGAGGTGGTCCTATCAGTGACTGACAGCTCTCTCTGTATACACAGTCCAGGAGGCGGTCCTAACAGTAACTGACAGCTCTCTCTGTATACACAGTCCAGGAGGTGTCCTATCAGTGACTGACAGCTCTCTCTGTATACACAGTTCAGTAGGTGTCCTATCAGTGACTGACAGCTCTCTATGTATACACAGTCCAGGAATTGGTCCTATCAGTGACTGACAGCTCTCTCTGTATACACAGTCCAGGAGGTGTCCTATCAGTGACTGACAGCTCTCTCTGTATACACAGTCCAGGAGGTGGTCCTATCAGTGACTGACAGCTCTCTCTGTATACACAGTCCAGGAGGTGGTCCTATCAGTGACTGACAGCTCTCTCTGTATACACAGTCCAGGAGGTGGTCCTATCAGTGACTGACAGCTCTCTCTGTATACACAGTCCAGGAGGTGGTCCTATCAGTGACTGACAGCTCTCTCTGTATACACGGTGCAGGTGGTTGTACTATCAGTGACTGACAGCTCTCTCTGTATACACAGTCCAGGAGGTGGTCCTATCAGTGACTGACAGCTCTCTCTGTATACACAGTCCAGGAGGTGGTCCTATCAGTGACTGACAGCTCTCTCTGTATACACAGTCCAGGAGGTGTCCTATCAGTGACTGACAGCTCTCTCTGTATACACAGTCCAGGAGGTGTCCTATCAGTGACTAACAGCTCTCTCTGTATACACAGTCTAGGAGGTGGTCCTATCAGTGACTGACAGCTCTCTCTGTATACACAGTCTAGGAGGTGGTCCTATCAGTGACTGACAGCTCTCTCTGAATACAGAGTCCAGGAGGTGTCCTATCAGTGACTGACAGCTCTCTCTGTATACACAGTCCAGGAGGTGGTCCTACTAGTGACTGACAGCTCTCTCTGTATACACAGTCCAGGAGGAGGTCCTATCAGTGACTGACAGCTGTCTTTGTATGCACAGTCCAGGAGGTGGTCCTATCAGTGACTGACAGCTGTCTTTGTATGCACAGTCCAGGAGGTGTCCTATCAGTGACTGACAGCTCTCTCTGTATACACAGTCCAGGAGGTGTCCTATCAGGGACTGACAGCTCTCTCTGTATACACAGTCTAGGAGGTGGTCCTATCAGTGACTGACAGCTCTCTCTGTATACAGAGTCCAGGAGGTGTCCTATCAGTGACTGACAGCTCTCTCTGTATACACAGTCCAGGAGGTGGTCCTACTAGTGACTGACAGCTCTCTCTGTATACACAGTCCAGGAGGTGGTCCTATCAGTGACTGACAGCTGTCTTTGTATGCACAATCCAGGAGGTGGTCCTATCAGTGAATGACAGCTCTCTCTGTATACACGGTCCAGGATGTGGT